>NW_023640148.1:0-11545 GCF_015228065.2 Penaeus monodon
GGTTTTTGATGTTTTTTTTTTTTTGTTTTTTTGGTAATAAAATAAAATTTGATAACCATTTTATTATTACAAATAATAAAAGAAATGCTAAAGGATGTGACAGCATCACTAAGAAAAATGTCACTAAAAGTAAAAATGATAAACGTAACAACACTACATTAAAAAAAATGATATGATAATAAAGATGGAATTAGTGTTGATATAAAAATAATATCATGATATGGTGGGATCCTGTGATAATGATATACATTTTTAAAATGAAAACCCGGGAAATAAACTACTGCATTTTTCAACAAGGATGAAAATGATGAAAAAGGAAAAGGATGGGAAAATGGGTTGAAAAACGAGGGTTTGAGACATGACCCCTGGTCGGAATTAGAAATTAAAGAGAGAGAAAAAAAAGAAAAAATTGGAGGAAAAATTCTGCCCATAAATAGGGAATATTAGGATCTGAAATTAAACGTCGAAAAATTCCCGGCATTGGAGATCAATACTGAATTTGATTTTTTATTGAAATTAAATAATGTTAACTCATTGGGATTTCTCATTTTTTATATTTTTTTTTGTATGATTCACCCCCGGATTTTTCAATATAGGGAAAAACATGTGTGAAATAAATGTAATTTTTTTTTCGTGATTAGGAATTCTTTTTCACTTTTTTATTGTTTAATAATAATCTAACAAAATGATGTCAGAGCAAGAAAGAAATTTGCAATATTCATATTTTTTTTGGGGCTTTTATTGTTTAAAAGCTTTCAAGAGACTTTATTGATTCCAAATTACCCCGGGGAAACCCCCCCTCACAAAAGACGAAAAAGATGTTAAAACGTGTGCTTAGATAGACCCCCCCAAAATTTGTAAAAAAGATAATTGATTGAAATATAAATTCCCCCAAAACCATTAGAATGTCAAATTACCATGGATTAAACTAAAATTAAAAACAAACACAAAATTCCCCCCATTAAAACCCCAAAAAAAAAAAAAACGAAAAAAAAAAAAAAACTTAAGAAAATTTAAAAAATTTATAAAAAAGACACTAACTCACGACACAAACAGCATAAAAATAGAAAAAAGAGAAAACCCGCGCGAGTCGCCCGAGTATTTGGGAACACTAAACATCATGGCCGGGGAGGAAAACAAACCCTGGCGATTCCAAAATTTTTTGGGCTTCCGAGGCCCCTTTTTTTTTGTAAGTTTCGAATTGCGGGATGGAAATGTCACATCGGGGGGGGTATTGGAAAAGGGGTGTTTAAGGTTGTAATCTCGAAAGCAACGTATAGCGGTATCTGTCATGAGTCAGCCCCTTGCATGTTTTTTTTTTATTTCTTTTTTATTTTTTTGCTGTGATCTCTTTTATTAATTTGTTGTTTTTTTTTTCTTCATCTTAATCACTTAAATCGATTTAGGGGGATTAAGTGCATTCTTCAGGTAGGATGTAGACGGCATTTACTTTTTCTCAAAGCTTTTAATAACCGGTCCCTTTTTCCCATTATTCCCTCTGTATGAAAGCACTTCTCGAGACACGCGGGGGTTATTTTAATCTATCTATCCGTTTTTTTTATTTTTAAATTTTTAACGGGGTTTTGTTTTTCCCCAGAAAATTTTGGGAATCGGGAAAGTTGTCTCTTGGCATGGCCCTTTTTTCCCATGCACTAATCCCTCTTTATTTGGTAATGTTAAATTTTTCTCACAGCCATCCGACCTTGTAAATATTAATTTTTTTCTGATTTATTCGGGGCGTGTTATGGGGTGTTACTGTCCCCATACAAAAAATGGTAATCGTTCTAGTAGTTTCACATGACTGATCGCGATAAAGGGGGTTTTTTTGATGGATTCCCCCCCTCGCTACCCCTGTGCTAGACTTTACCACGAACCCCCCCCCCCCCCCCCAACTCCCACATTCCTGCCTCAAAAGCAGGGGGGGCATTAAAGTCCCAGGGAAAAATTTCAGGGTAAAAAAATATACAATAAAACTCACCGATTAAGACTAATGCGGAATAAATCCCTCTAGGGGGTTGCACCCCCTCGAATGGAAAACAAAAATCCGCACATATGGAACTAGGAGAAACATACGACTAATTGGGTGCCTGATACTGGTCTGTCCTGTGCTCTATCCCACATTACTCATGGTAACTTTTTGTTTTCAGGGGGCGCACCCCCCCATGGGGAGTAATATAGATAAATATAACAAATGCAGGGGCTCTGCTCTCTGCATTCCTCTTTATTTTCATATTTCACCCTGCAATTTTCCCCGGTACCATTTGTACCCCCTTTCTATTGGGGCCCAAAGGTTGGGGGTATTGGGCGGTTTTCAAAGGCATATATATATTTTTTTGGGGTATTAGGGATAAGAGGAATCTATCGATACCATATTGTCATATCGGTCATGCAAATGTATTATAAATTTTCCCCAAAAAATTTTTAGGAAGAAGGAAGGTGCTGGAAAAATGTCGCTTAATTTTTACATTAGGGATCACTAACTTTCTTCTAGAGGGCTAAACTTGAGATGCTGTCAAGAATAATCTTTAGACACAACGGAAATACTTAAAAATAAAAAAAAAAGATCTAAAGTGTTGCTTGCAGCCTAAGTCTACTCATTACTCCCAATTTCAGCTCTATCTTGCTGTCAACCAAGGTGAAGACGTTTTTCCGGGGGGTGTTGGGGGGGCAGTTCAACCTCCCCTCGGCAATGCCTAAAGGGGCACACCCATCATGCACATAACGACTGTTTGAAGAGAGAAATATTTATTTGGGTTCTAACTTGTCTTCTGAAGTTGAGCTAATTAAAAATTTTGCCTTCAGAAGAAAAATTGGATGTGAAGGAAATTGGCCCTTTTAAATATGGATTATTTTCAGTTTTGTTTTTTTTTTTTAATTATTAAATTTTTAGCTGATTTTACCTTTTTTGGGAACTTATGGGACAAAATTTTAAATTTTTTGCTATCTACTTTCGGGAAGATGTTGATGCCTTCATAAACAAAAAAACAATGCCAATGATCCAAGTGTTTCATGGGGCTGGATGAAAAACGAAAAAATATAATTTTGAACGCATTTGCAAGCGGGGCCAAGAAGGATGTGTAGGAATTATTTTTCTGTTTTCATGTTTTAAAAATAAGTTTGCTATCTTTATATATGCGTATTTTTTTTTTAAACTTTTGAATATTTAAGGTAATTTGTTTGTCCTGTTTAAAGGAAAAAGAGTTAAAGTAGTATGAATTTAAACCTTTGGATCCGTTCATTTGTTCATTCCCCCCTGGGGGCCCAAAATGGGTATTGGGCTTACTTAGGGCCAGTCTGATGGGTGCTTGTAGGGCGGGGTGCCATGATATTGGTTTTTTGCAGTGACAAACTATGTCTCCTTTTGGGCAATTTTTATTTTCTGCTTAAGTTTTTTGCTCTTTTACCTTTTCCAGTTCTATATTGTCTTTGATTTGCTTTCCCGGGTGGTATATTGTTTTCCTTGCACGACTCCATATTACTCTAAGTATCCATAACTTCGTGCAAAAATAATAACAAAAGTAATTTTTGTTACTATTCAAGTTTCTGAAATACAACCTTTGCCATATCTTACTTTTGTAAAAGTTTGTGGTATAGTTGTTCGTTCATTTCAAATTGCATTTTGAAAAAGGGTTTCCTGACTTATTCTTTTTTTTTATTTTAGCTGTTTAAGAATGGGATCATCACAGTTCATTTGGGAAAAACTTTTTATAACAAAAAATTAGAGACTATGATTTTTTAGTCTGCTCTGACACCTGTTAATTTTTTTTTGGTGTCTAAAGCCGCTCATAAAGAATTTGTATTTAGAAAATGCGGATCATAAATATAAGGGAAAATAAACTTCTTTAAAAAATAAATGAAAAGATTTGGACAAATTTTAAAAGTAGCATGCTGTTTCTCATTTTATCACTTGTACCCAAAAGAATGATCGTTGATTGGGGGAACGCCAAAACTTGAACCATATTCATTTTGACAAGTAAAAAAATTGGAATGAAATAAATATGTACACAATACAAGGGATGTTTTGACCGTTTCGATTATATCTTCTTTAGAAAACATGTATTTCGACAAAGATATAATTTACCTAACACAAAAAATTTGTGATTTTTTTTATAGACTTAATAGCATTAGTAATACGGGCTTAACATACAAGGTAAAAAAAAACCCAAGTACTCCTTTTCTCGTAACCTCTTGAACCCAAAAAAATAGATTGATTTTTCCCCCCAAAGGTATTCTGACAGCTATTTTTTGTAAGGAACTCTTCTTTCATAAGTCAAAGGAGGAAGGTTGGTTTTACTTTGCTTATTAAAATGATATCAAGTAAATTATACAAATATTAGGTATATTTATATCAGTTTCTCAAGGTAGCCTCATTAGCTTGTGTGATATTCATTTGCTCCCCCCCCCCTTTTTTCCCCCAAAAAATTTTTGCTTTAAATTTTAAGTGTTTTTTTTTCCCTTTTAAAATGATTCAGTAATCATGGTAAAAAAATTTATTGAAAAAAAAAAAAATGTTTAAAAATTATTTGGAAAATTATTAAAATTTTTTTATACTGTTGTTTACTTGGCAGTTCGTGTAAAGGAGCCCTAAGACAAATGGGTGCCCTGATTATCATTGTCACTTTTATTTATACAAACAGGGCAAGCTACTGGGTATTTTCAGGGTTCAAGATGGTTAAAAAATAACGAATAACAAAAAAAGGGACAATAGTTTTATGGAAGTAAAAGAAAAAAGTGGGAAAATATTTTAAATAATAGAGAAATTCATAAGGTTAAGTGTTTTTTTTCTTTTGCGGGTTTAAAATCCCAAATTCCAGATATTAAATTCTCTAAAAATTTTTGTAAAAGAGATAAAGGGCCCAAAAAAAAAGATACGCTGATGCTATCGAGACTAAATTCTTACTGTCTGCCCAATGTACTAAAAGGCCAAATTTCCCCCAAACAATCGATGTGTCTTTGGTTGGGATAAGTTTTTTTGATTATGGTTTAATCTTTTGGGATATATATCATTTAATATTTCTTTTGGATTAAAGGGAAAAACAATTGATCTGATGGGTTGCTACAATTAAGGGCAACTTCAAACTGAGGGGTAACAAAATCTCGCTGATTTGTTGAAAGGGCCAACCTGGATGGGGAGTCTGCAACATCTTGGGGGACTTCCTGCTCCACACACTCTAGCACTCCCTGCAATACAGCATATGTTTGATGCTATACACATGTCCCATCGGGAAGGGGGTTTAAACAGGAGGCATTTGCAGTCGATATCGGGAGTCAGTAATAGCCAGTGGCTTTGTAGTGAACCAAAAGGCTGGGCTGAAGCCCCTCACTCAGTGTCTGTTGACCTGTCTTCTTGTGCATGCTAAAGGGTTGTTCGCTTTTTGTTTCCCAAAACTTCAAATTTTTTCCAAACAAGCAACTAAATTGTGTTTTTTTGATAGGGTCCGGGAGCTCCTTTTTTTGTTTGGGTTAATGCAGTTTTGCAAACAGAAACAAAATTTAAAAAGTTTTTTTACTCCACCACTCACACTTGGTTTCAGGGGATTGGAATGGTGCGCAGCAAGTCGGGTTTCTTGCTTCACTATAGGCATTAACGAACTTTTTTGTTAAAAAGAAAACTGTCTTCCTTTAGCAACCTATTGACAAATGTTAATTATTCAAAAAATCATTTTTGGGAGAAAATGCATTTTGTCTGATCTCGGGTTTTTTTAGAAATATATTTTGTTTGGATTGTTATTACATATCCATGTTACCCATACAGGTACTGTGGGGAAAAAAAATATTGAAGACTCCAAAGGGGATTGTAGAGGTAAGACAGTAATTGGGGGTTGTCAAATGCCATAGCAAAACATGAGGCGTTTGGTGGAACTTGGGATGGATAAATTTTTTACTTTAAAAGATATGTTAGGTTTGAAAATATGTGGCCTTTTTAAAACCTTTAACTGAGGATAAAGTTGTTGATATTCAGACCACTTAATTTTGGAACTCAAGACGCTTCAATGATATATTTTGTTTTTTACAGGTAATGTAATTTTTTGGAATTGGGCTTGAAATCTGAGAGCCTTTTGTCAAAAACTTAAATAATGCAACAAAGAACCTACACAGGTAAGCACACCTTGCTTCCTTTAGGTGATTTTGTAATAATAAAATGTGATAATAATTATAATGATAATGATAATAAAAATAATGACAATATAATAAAAATAAGAAAATGAAAATTAATGGTAATGATAATGATAATATAGTGATGATAATGATATATAAGGATGATTTGAAAATTTAAAAAAAAAGATAAAAAATGAAAAAGAAAAAAAAGAAAACACAGAATTTATTTTTTCTTTTTTCCCCATGTGTCATATATACCTCCTATACTTACAAATTTAAAAAGCTATAATTATTTACACCAAATTCAATTACTGATTCTCATATCTTCTTCGGAAATAAAGGGCAACGACGGAGGGACAATGGCTCGAATTTACAATTGGGATTCAAAAGGCAAGGGGGCGGAAAAGCTGCATCAAAAGCATGAAAATTTCTGTGCTAATTTTAGAAAAAAAATATTCCTAATATGCCCTCTAAATTTAGTAAAAATTACCCAAAAAAAAAAAAAAAAATTTGCTCCCCATGTGAAGTTTGGAAAAGTAATCATTTGTTACTTTTAATCCCCTTTAATTTTTGCCAAAGAAGGTTTTATTTGTTTTTTGGTTGAGTTTAACAAAAGGTCAGTGTGCTTCAGGGGAGAGAATTGATGGAGACATTTTCTAGTCCTTTTTTACTGACATTATAGAGAAAACAGTTAACTGCACAAAGTCTCTTGTCCTCAGGATTAGCACCTTTTGGGTGGCTTTCTTATACAAAAGAAAAAAAAAAAAAAGCTTTTTGATTTCCCCTGCATTGCCCTGTACATATCACTAAATACCCGTTGTATCTCACCTCCTTTATATATTCTTTACTTCTTTCAAAAAAGGGTAATCTATGTCAAAATTGAAAACCAATAGCAGTGTGATCAAAAAGAAAATTTCTTCTTGTAACCAATTTTTCAAAATATCCTATTTTTAATATCTTTATTATCATTTTTATTTGAAAAACGTAAAACAGCATAAGCATCTTTCCCAATTGCTTCTGAGAAATTTTTGGTAGGATTAATTGTTTTTTTTTAGATCTGTCTGGGGAAAGTGACAAGTTGGGAAAGAATGTACAATTGAAATTGAAGCCGAGAACAAAGTTCTGTCGTGTCGACCAGAAGCCTCATCCATAGGGTACTATTTCTACTTTATTAATTCTGAAAGTTTTATATCTTAACTATTGCGCATTTATAATGTGATCTTACGTTTTTGGTTTTAAACATCTCTTTCTATTTTTCTGCTTTCTGGAATAAAAAAAAAAGAAAGTCTTGATTCTTTCCCTTTCGCAACCCTTGTGTTAGTTTTACCTTGTTTGCAGAAAAGGGGAAAAATAAAAAAAACTATTCTCAGTGAGTGAGTGGAACATGGGGGTGCAAATAGCTTTCTGCCAATTTTCCCTCTTTTGGGATACATTTTTTTTTTTTTCCCCCCCCCCATTTCTTTGCTCTTGTTTTGTGGGTGGCTTGGAACAGGGACGAGACCCAATGTAGGGGATCACCCTTTCCTTGGACTTAAACCCTTTTTTTTTCCAAAACTAATTTTGCATGATCATTTCTTCCACTTTCCTTTTCCTTCCCTTCTCGGGCTACTCTCTTAAGCATTAACCTTATCCCCCTTTTCTTTTGTTTTAGCCATTGACCAATCTGAAAAAAAAAATTCTTACCTGTAGGGTTTACCCCCTCACCCCCCCCTATCAGTTTTAAATTTGTACATGCTGCTAATGTCTCTAATGTTGGGCCCGAAAAATTTTCAAAAAATAATATAAGAATTTGATTGTTGGAAAAATTTTTCTACTTTTTTCCAGTCCCCTATTAGATCACCTTACCAAAGGGCCTCGCCCTTGCCTTGGGTATTATTTTTTTTTTTTTCTCTCTCTTCTTTCCCCTAATCCCCTTCCTGTTATTGTTGGGTTTGGGGCTCCGGATAGCGCTGAGGCCTAATGTTAGGGATCTCCCCTACTTGGGGTCATCCTTGGCTCAAACAATTTTTCATGTCATTTCTTCTCTCCCTTTCCTTTTTTTTCCCTTTTCTTATCCTCTCCCTAAAAAGTAAAGCCGGGTTTAAAGATAAAAAATTGGCTTTGGGTCGACCTAACCCTAAAGACCATGGGCTGGAATCCTAAATTTTTGTGGGATTCTAAGGGTGAAACGTTCTCTTCCTTAACTACCAAGGGTTCCATGGGGCCCAAAAATGATTTTTTACCTTTATGAAAGCATGAAGCTTGCCCGTTATAAATTTCCTACGATTTTAACTTCCCGTTTCCCGCCCTGGCTCTCGTGTAATCACAACTCTAAACACTGCTACTACACCTGCTGGGTCCCCGATGTCACCCAAACCCTCCCCAAGTCGCCAACCCGGTCATTATCCAACTTTTAAAAAAACCCTTTCTTCCTCCAAACTCTTGCCTCTATCTCAGCATCCATCTTCATTTTTCTACCCCCCCCCCTCCTTCCTTATTACTACTACTTCGTCCTTTTTTTTCCCCCTCTCTGTGTCTTCTCCTCAAACTACTCCCCCTTCCCCATCCTCGTCCTTTTTACTACGCCCAACAAAACGCTGTACTCTTTTAGACCGCTAACTAGGGTTTTTTTTTGTGATTCCCCCACTCTGACACACCCTCTTCTTTCAAAAATGCCTCAAAACCCAAGTTGTTAGATTCCCGGGAGATTGCCCTGCTATACTAAGATTTTTTCTATTGTGGATCAAATTGCTCGCCTGCCTTCTGATAAAGTCAGTACAGTAAAATGCTACACATACCTCCTATACCCGCTGCAAGACTTGCTCAATATTATCTGGCCCCATTGATTTTTAACCCCCGATTCCCGAAAATAGGACTTTGATCACAACTCTTAAATATTCTAATAGCCCTCTCAACACCTTCATCTGGTCCATCAAATCACCACCCGGTCATTTCTCACTTTTCCCGGAAAAATGCTTCTCCCCACATCCTCTACTCCCTACTACCCCCCCCCTCACCCATAAACCCCCTCGGCCAGTCCAAAACACCCTCCAGGACATTACTCAAAATTCGGAAACTTCCCCCTGCCCCCCCCTTCCTCACTTCATTTACTACCCTCTCCCTTTTTATCCATCTGTCGCAGTATTTTCTTCACCAACGCACTCCACTTTTACAAGGGCCCTCCTTTTACTACGCCCACCTCTACATTTTTTTTTTGTACTCTGTTTAGCCTATCAAAATGGGGTCCTTTTTTGTGATCTCTACACCCCTTATTTTTAAAACTATCCCTTCCCAATAGTTCCTCCAAAAAAGGGAGGCAAAATTTCCTTCCGCACCACCCCCCACAGTTACGTACAAACCCAAGCTAGAGCGTATCAGACCTACGACTTTACTGGCAAATCCCTCCTGCCCAACCTCATCCCAGTCTACGAAAAAGATTTTAAAATTGTAAGAGATTATCATCTCCCTTTGGGGACTACGATACTGTAAAAATACATTCCCCCAAAAGTCCATGGAAAACAAAATTTTGGTCATAATTCTCCCCCAAATTTTCCGGATTTTTTTTCCCCGTAACTACTCTTTCATTTCTGCCCCCCCCCCTTTTACTACTCTTCATCCCTATTGTCCTCCTCCCCCCAACTACCCCCCTCCCCACCACCCCCCTCGTCCTTCTACTGCTTCCACATTTAAAAACCTTTTTTTCTCTTTTTTTGGCCCCCCAAGGGGATCAATTCTTTCCCACGCCCCTGCCCTGCATGTGCCCAACCCGGTCATACCCTTCAAACGGGGCATGTTTAGTCACTCACTGTACCGTTGTGGTGGCCCCTTAATGTTTTTAAGGAGATCGCTGAGTACTTCTCAAATTTAAACTAGGCCTCACTCTACCGGGCCCGATAGGAAGCACATCGCGAGGTTTTTCTCTATACTATTTCCCAAAAATTTTCGCTATTTACACTTTCCCCCATTTCTCCATCCCCCGATAATTCCTTTTCCAGCTTAAAACCCGATCCAATCTCTACTAGTTCCCCGATGCCTCCCCTCCTCACTCTACCTTTGCACTAGACATCTAACATTGCATCTCACTTTTACCACATCCTCTCCTACCCTCCTTTTCCCTGCTCCTCAGGCTCTATCCCCTTTCTCTTCCTCAAAAGAAACCTTTCTCAACCTCCCCCCTAATTCTCCGACAGACTCTTGAGACACCCAACACATGTTCAGAGAACGCCCGCTCCCTCTCCCCCCCAAAATGTCCTTTTCCTATTCGCTCTACTCCAAAGTATTTACCGATTCCTCCTCCTCCCCCCTACCCCCCCCCAAAGCCTCCCTTCTCCTCCTTGTGTACCACCATTCCCTCTTCCTTCCCCGTTCCTTACCACCCCCTCTGGCTCACACAATTTTTTCCCGATCACTCCTCTCCTGACTTTCTTCCTGATACGCCACCCCCCTTTGCTCTTTTTTTCCCTTCTCTGACCTTCTCCTACTTCCCCAAATCCCATTACAAACATATTACTGTTAATAGTTCATAATGGCTCTTTTGTAGTTTTCCCCCAGTGTTAATCTTCCTTTCCCCCGACCAGATTTTATCATTAGGGGCGATCACCCCCGCTGGTGACGGGCCAGAGCGACCGAGCTGGGGGAGTTAGTGAACCTAGTGTTGTCCAGTAAACTCTGCAGAAGCCTACACCGTGCCCCCAGCCACCCTCTAAAATTTTTGGGTTTTTACAGATTTTATTAGTGTTTTACCTGTTCGTCAAAAAATGGGCCCACGCTGTAAAAGCGGGTTTTTAAAGGAAAAAAAGGGTTTCTTTGTATCATCATGAAAGGCCTCCAGAGTACGGTATGGTTAGGGGTTTAATGGGTTAAAAACAATAGAAATGTCTAGACATCTAAGGGCATGTAGCACTATAGTTAAAGTTGGGAAGGGGGGGTTGATTGTGATTAGTTGTATAAACTGGGCAAAGGAATTGTGATGAAAGGTTGGGTCGGGTGTGGTAAAGGGGTTAGATTAATGAAATATGTATGCGTTTGAGGAAAAAGAATAGGTTTTGAAGCAGAAAAGGTGGGATTCTGAAGGATGTCTGTAGGTTTGGGGGGTCGGGGAAGGGGGGATGGTGGGGGAAAAGCAGAGGGCGGGGTTTTTTTCAAAACGTGGGCCGACAATAGGAAATTTTGGGATTGAAAAGGGGAAAATTACTAAAGGGAAAATAAGGTGGTCAGATTGTGACATCAGATGGAGTGTGTTAGACGGGGTTGGCCAAAGCTAATCGGCGAGAGCTCTCCCAAAAGTCTGTTCCGAGAATGGGGTTTTACCAGGAGGGATTGTAGTTTTACAAATTAAATTTTTTAGTGGGAGGCTTTACCAAAGATTTCCACGATTTAAAGAAGGTCTTAAATTGGGTAAAAAATCCGAGCTGGGGTACGTAAACGTGGTTGGTATGATGGGACAAGAGGCTGGGGGTGCTAGGGA
>NW_023640149.1:0-2500 GCF_015228065.2 Penaeus monodon
CACACACCCCAAAACCCCAAAACCACAAAAACACACACATTATATTATATATATATATATATATTATATATTATATATATTAAACACCCACAACACCACACACACACACCCACAACCACACACACACACACATAATTATTATTAATTATTATATATAATTAATAAAACCCATACATTATATTTTCTTATATCTTTCTTTTAAAGGTGGGTTCATCCTGAGTCCCGTGGTCCAGATGATACTTAATTGTTTTTTATGTTGGATGCTCTTGGGGTGGTACGGGTAGGGTCCCCAGTTCCTTTTCCCGGGAGTGCCGTGTTACCTTTTTAGGATCATTTTCTCTATTTTATCCGGCTTGGACCCCACTGACTTTGGGGTGCTTGGCCACCCAGTGCTAGGGAGGCAATCGAGGTGAAGTTTCCTTGCCCAGGGAAAAACCGCCGTCGGGACCGAACCTCGAACTAGATTGCCGTCGGACAGGTTTGGTTCGACCTCTAACCATTTTGGGCCCCCCGGGGCCCTTACATTTACTTCTTCTTTAACGGGAGGTCATGTCTGAGCCGCCGGTCACAGCATGATCTTAATTTTATTTTTTATGTTGTGATCTCTTTTGGGTGAGTACGTGTAGGGTCCCATTCTTTCCACGGAGAGTGCCGGTTTCCTTTTTGGTAATCATTCCTCTATTTATCCGGGCTTTGGGGCCCGCACTGACCTGGGGGCTTGGCCCCCATGGGTAGGGAGGCAAACAAGGGGAAATTCCTTGCCAAGGCACAAAGTGCCGGGCCGTGACCGAACCCTCGACTCAGACTGCCGTCGTGACAGTCTTATCCATCTCTAACATTCGGCCCCCGCTGCCTTTTCATCATTGGGTTCCATTTTTTCTTGGCAATTTTGAGCGGGGGTTTTCCAGCCTTCCCCCCCGTTTTTTTATCGGTCACCATCTCTATTTACCTACATTATATACACTGTTTATATATATATATTAAAAATTTATATATTATATATATATAATATATATTATTATTATATTATTATATATATATATATATAATATATATATAAAATATATTAATGTATTAATGTACCACACAAAATATATATATATATATATATATTATATATATATAAAAATATAATAATATGTCACATTTTATTATAATTATATAATTAAATATTTTATAATATTATATATTTATATATATAAATTTTTCTTCTTTTAACGTAGGTTCAGTCTGGCCGCCGGGGCACAGCATGTACTTAATTTTGTTTTCATGTTTTGGGGTCTTGGAGTGAGTAGGTAGGGCCCCCAGTTCTTTCCACGGAGAGTGCCGGGGTTTTCCCTTTTTTTTTTTTAGGTAACTTCTCTCTATTTTTTTCCGGGGTTGGACCCATATTGGGGGTTGCCCCCAGTGGCTAGGGAGGGTTTTGAGTGAAGTTCCTTCTCAAAGGGAAAAACGTGCCCGGGCCGGGGCCGAACCCTTGAACTCAGATTCCCTCGTGCAGTCCCACGCTTAACCATTCGGGCCCCCGCTGCCCCTTGAGATCTGGGGTTCCATGATTTTTTTTTGGGATTTAGAGCGGTGGTTTTTCCCATTCCCTTCCCGCCCGGTTTTTTTTTTTTTTTTTTTTTTTTTTTTTTCTCGATCACCATTCTATTTCCCCGCACTGATTTGGCTGGTTTGGCCCCCCATGGCTAGTAGGAAATGGGGTGGTTCCCTCCCCAAGGGGAACAACGCCCCGGGCCGGTGACCAAACCCCGAACTCAGATTGCCGTCGGACGTCGGGAGTCCGACCCCCAAACCCATTCGGCCCCCGGGGCCCCCATAATATTATATATAATATATATATTATATATATATATATATATATATATGTAACCCGCGGTGGCCGAATGGTTAAGCGTCGGATCAAGCTTCACGACGGCATCTAAATTCGGGGGTTTTCGAGTCCCGCCCGCCGCGTTGTTCCTTGGGCAAGGAATTTCACCTTTATTGCCTACCTAGCCACTGGTGCCAAAGCCCCCGTCAAAATTTGTCCCAACCCGGATAATGAGAGAAGATTACCTAAAAGGTACCACTGCACTCTCCGTGGAAAGGAAATGGGGACCCTACCCTACTCCCCAAGGCTTCACAACATGAAAATACAATTAAGTATCATCTTAACACGGCGGCTCAGACATGAACCCACCCTTAAAAGAAAAAGGGTAAAATATTCACACATATTATATGTATATATTTATTTTATAATAATAATTTATAATATATATTTAATACATTATAATTTAATAATATATATATATATAATATATTAAAATATTGTACACACACACAACACACCCAAAAACCCCCACCCCACAACACACCCACCCCACCCACCACAACAACCACCACACACACTACACCACCACACCACACAAAATTCTTATATATTATATTATATTATATAAATATATATATATATATATATGGGATATGTATATTTATATACTCAATGTACATGATA
>NW_023640149.1:7500-11543 GCF_015228065.2 Penaeus monodon
CCTTTTTTCTCCCCCCTCTAAATTGTAGAGCTGGGTGGGGGTGAGGGGGGGCCCAGGCGGGGGAGGGGGGGGGTCAATTGGGGCGGGATAATAGCCTGTAGATATTCTAAGCCCCGGGAGTGGAACCCCAAAGGGACTTGGGGGCGACGCAGCATTGAAGCCTGTACGGGGCCCCGCCCTCACGTGTCTCTGACGGCGCTTTGCAGGAAGCTTATCGTCGAGGGTGACCCGGCATTGGGGGAAAGGGGACTACGTCGAGCGGATGGTTTCCAGCGTGGGGATGGGCAGGGGGCGGGGTTGGGGGAAAGTCAACTGCATCACACTGATTTGGGCGTTGAGGTGACTGTTTTTCGGTGGCCCGGAGAGGGGTTTGTCGAGGGTGTGCGGGATGGCGGAGTGGTCAGGGCAGGAATTCATGGGGCGGGAGGTCGAGTCATCCACGTTTTTTCCACGTGCTCGGTATCGAGGAGAGCATCTTAATCATACTGGGAACATAGGGGCCCCATTCTACCCCCCTGGGGACCCGCAGTGAGGGGCAAAAGGTGGAGACTTGACCTGCACGCGCAGGGCCCTTTGCCTGTTGGAGAGAAGTGTGCCACCAGGGATGAGGCACCCCCTGACCCCCGGGGAAGCTGCGTTTTGAGATGACCGAGTGTGGTCCCCGGGTCGAAAGTTTTTTAAAGTCATGAAGAGCGGGGCGGAGGATTTGCGTTGTCGAGGTGGAGTGGACGAAGTCGGGGAAAGTGACGGGGCAGTGTGTGGGGGAAGGGGAGCGCATGTTGCCGATGCCGGGTCAAGTGGGCGCGAGGTCCCCGGTAGGCCCAGTCGGCGACAAAGCTTTCACACACAGGCCCCCCCCGGGCAACGGAGTAATTTCATGGGTCGTTTTCGCCGAATGAGGGGGGCTTGGGTTTTTCCCCATGGCGGTGACAAAAGCGGTCTTCCATTGTGATGGGGCCTTTAAATGCGCAAAGAGGGGTTTTATAAAGAAGTAAAGGGTGGCAAAATTCCCTTTCGAAATCCTTTGAGGGCTTGGGAGGTCAAGGGGATGGGGGCTCTCTTGACGCGGCTTCTTCCCAGCTTCTGAAGCACCTGGGCGACTGACTGTAGGGCAAATGAGGGGGTGGCAGATAGGCGGGGGGGGGGGGGTGGTGTCCAGGGGGGTTTTCTGTGACAATTGAGGCGAAATGGGCATTTGAGGCCTCTGCTGCTTCACTGAGGGGAAAAGGTTTTGGTGCAGGAAACGTGCACGGCCGTTTGCAAGACCCCACAGCTCCCGAACTTTTCCGTACCCTTGGCTGGGGTTTAGTTTGTTGTGGTAATGTTTTTTGGCTTTTTTATTTCCCTGATGCGGTTGGGGGATGATTTGTAGGCGGTATGTTTTGCGAGGGAGCTTTTTTCTCTGTTTAATGAGGGGTTTGGCGGGCCCCTATCCAAGGCAGGGCCGATGGATGTGTACTGAGTGCTTTTCCCGGGAAAAAAGGGTGAAAACGTAGTGACGGTCAGAGATTTGTATCCCCTTGTCCTCCACTTTTAAAAGCGGTAAAAACGTCAGTCACGGGTTTGGGGGAATCCACTTTGCCCAAAATGTATGATTTAGGACTGGTGATGGGCCTTATTTTCCCTTTTTGGGCTGGGTTTTTGGTTTAAACGGGGCGAAAGGGGCCCAAACATGATACGTTTGTGCGGGGGCCCACAGGAGAAAACGGGAGAGGGGCTGGTACCAGTCATGTAAATCAGTAAGGATCAAATCCAGGTTCTTTTTTTCATAAGTGGGGAAATTTTTCACCTGGACAGATGAGCCTTTTGCGGGCGAGGTCTATTTCTTTAAAAACACCACTATTTCATTTGATGACGGGGATCGCATGCGCAAAGGTCATGGTGTGGTCAGGTGGCTGAGTACAGTTGTTTGGGGGGGGCTCGTGGGGGGGGGTAAATCACACGCAATGAGGGGCGCGGCAGGGGAGGGTGGTGAGGAGGGTTACCTGCACCACAACACTTCCAGGTCAACCCGGACTTCCACTCCAAGGGGGGGGGCAGAGGCTTCGGGGGCAAAGGTATACCCCTCCTCCACGTTTTTTTTGTCGGAGGCGATGGAAAAGTGCTTACCAGGTATATGAATGGGATAGCCTGGATTTTTCCACGCCTCTGTGATGGTACAATTCCCGGGGGATTTAGAAATGATGTAGTGTCACTCGTCTATTTTTTTTGTTGAGGGTTGACATTAACAGGGGACCCTTTGGACCTGTACCCGAGTCGGGGAACTTTAAAATGTCGGGATGGGTTTTGCTGTTGGGGCCTTCCTTGCTTTTTCCTAGCCCGGGGTTGGGAAGCGCCTTGAGTGTGAGGGCCCCCTTTGTGCCCCGGGGTGAAAAAGTCTAATTCTTTAATAGTGTTCCTTCACTGTTTGGGTAAAACCCAAAATTTTTTTTAAAGAAAATTAATGTTTTTCTGTTGTACCGGAAGCACCTCTTAAAATCACGGAAAACAAATCCAAAAAAGGGAAGGGGGGGGGCAAGGGGGGGGGCCGTGTATCGCAAATAAAACTCAGTTTTTAGAAAGTAACCGCACCAGGAATTTTAAAAAATGCACACACTTGTACTACCAAGTGAAATCTAAAAAATTTCCCGGGGCAGAAAAAAAAAAGATGGGCCAACGCCGGCCTTTGTTGCCCAGGGCGCCCACTTTTCACTCCATTTGTCTCTTGGTTTAAAACACTCACGCCCCACACACACACACACAAAAACACACACACACACACACACCACAGCACACCACACCCCAACACACACACACACCCAAAACCACACACCCAAACCCCACCACACACAATATATATATTAATATATTATATATTTTATATTATATATATATTATATTATAATTACATACATACATATATTTATTTTTAAAACCATTATTATCATATATAGGGTATTGTATAATGTAAATATGCATAATTTTACAATAAAATATTTCATTTATATGCATATTTTATATACTCGTTGGGGATCATGGAAAACCCTGATCGCCAAACCCTTTAGGGACAGGGTACTTAAAAAAAAAAAAAAAACACACACCTCCACACACATGCCACACACACACCACCAACACCCACACCACAAACCCACACACACACTATTTAATATATTTTATAATATTTATGTGTGTGTGGGTTTTGGGGTGTGGGTGTGTGTGTGTGTGTGTGTGTCAACACAACACACACACACACACACACAAAAATATATATATAAATATATATATATAATATTATTAAAAATAATATATATTGTGTGTGTTTGTGTTGTGTGTGTTGTGTGTGTGTGTGTGTGGTGTATATATATATATGTTGGTGTGTGTGTTGTGGGGTTGGGGTGGGTGGTGTGTGTGTAATGTGTGTGTGGTGTGTGTTTGTGTGTGTGTGTGTGGTGGTTTGGGTGGTTTTGTGTGTGTGTGTGTGTTGTGTGTGTTTGTACACAATACATATGTGCATGTTATTCATACATTATATACACATTTTATAAAATATATATATAATAATATACATATTATATATATATATATATATATTATATATATATATATATATATATATATATATATGATATATATATTATATATATTTTTATATATATATATAATATATATATTTTTATATATATTGTACAAACCCACAACACACACCACACCACACAAACCCCCACACATAGTTATGTTATACAGCATTCATCAATAAGGTATCTCATGTTTGAGCGCCGTGGACCTCTCCACCTCCTCGCCACTCAACCATCTTCGCTTTTCTTTCACTTGTACCACGACAGCCCGCAAAAAATTTTGATGTTGTCCCTCATTTGTCTTTGGTTTGCCCCTTTTCTGTTTCCCACACCATCCCTGTCAGCAAATCTTTCTCAAAACTTTTACTTTCTCACATGACCCAAAAACTTTGTTTCCTTTTTTTCAAGATGTCCAAAAAGCGGTCTTTACAATTTACTTTTTTCAGCCTTTCATTTTTTTTCTTCTCCATCCATTTTAATTTTTTTTTT
>NW_023640150.1:5000-10000 GCF_015228065.2 Penaeus monodon
AAAATTATATTGATAATAATTATAATACTGATAACAGAATGTTTAGAAGAAATTTTAAATGGGTACTTGAATGTCCAAAGCAAATGCCCCAATGACTTCAGGAAATGCTTTTAAAAAATGAAATAAAGAAAAAACAAGTACGATAAAGATAAATTAGTCAAACAAAATGGAAAAAAATCATCCCACTTTAAGAATAAATCTCGTCCTTCCAAGCAAGTGCATGGCAAATACTCGATGAACATCAGCTGATTACATATTCATGACTCTTCTCATTAACTCCGAGGCTCTGTGTTCATGGTGTGGTCAGCCATGCGCGTCAGGCAGTGGAGGCTCGTGGAGGAAGAGATGGTACCGCGTTTGACCTTTGACCTCGCGAGTAAATAGGCAGTCATCTGTCATGAACTCGTTTTGTGTCTCATGACAGACGGTGGAAGCAAAGGTCGAAGAAATTGTTGAACTGTTCACGAGCTCCTCTCTGAGCAAACGGGATTCTTTTATAGTGTTGATGTAAAGCAGATTTGTCGCTTTATAAAAGACCACCCATCACAGCATTTTTCCAATTTCCACTTAGTGTGTTTTTATTTCTTACAACGAAAATCCACTGTTTTTTTCGAGTTTTCTTCAGTTTATATTATATATATATAATATAACATATATATATATATATATATATATATATAATATATACATATATATATATATATATATATATGTATTTTAATATGTTTATATAATATTATATATATATATATATATATATATATATATATATATATATATATAAAATATAATATATTTTATATATACATATGCATATACATACATACATATAAAATGTGTGTGTGTGTGTGTGTGTGTGTGTGTGTGTGTGTGTGTGGTGTGTGTGGTGTGTGTTGTGTGTGTGTGTGTGTGTGTGTGGGGTGTGTGTTGTGTTGTGCATTGTGTGTGTGTGCGTGTTCATATATATACAATGTGTGTAAATATACATTATATACATATGTGTGTATACACACACACACACACACATATATATAAAATTATATAATAAAATATATATATATATATATATAATATATATATATATATATACACATACATACATACATATATTAAATTTTGGCTAATACCTGCATTTTGCAAAACACCCAAACGATCATCATGCGCCCGTCCGCTCATTTCCTTTTCAACCCCACTTAGCTACTTATTTATCTAAATTCCCTCCCTCTACCTCCAGATTCTTTCCTCACCCATCTTCTTCTACAATGTGACGTCACGCGAAGTAGTGACGTCACAGCCTTGACCTCTGAAAGCTGCCTTGGGTCGCCGATGTCAACACAACTGACGCGGTTTCTGGATGCTGGGACTTCACGCGGAATTCGATCTTGCGAACGAACGCGGCTGTTGCCCGGGTGAAAGGTTTCGGAGACGTGGAAAGATCGAGGTAATGGTGACTTACATGAGAAATAATTGATACATTTGGAATTGTGGTTATTGTGTTCTTTCTCCTTCATCGCCTCCTCTTTTCTATTTTTATTTTATTTTTCATTATTTTCTATGTTTTTTTTTTCCCCTTTTTATTGTCATTATTATTATTCTCATTATCATTATTGCTGTTGTTGTTATCATTATCATTATTATTATCATTACAGTCACGATTATTAATATAATTACCTTTGTTACTATTGTTGATTGCTGTTCTCTCTCTCTCTCTCTCTCTCTCTCTCCCCTCCCCTCTCTCTCTCTCTCCTCTTTTCTTTCTCTCTCCCCCATTTTTCTATTCACCTTTTTGATTCCTTCTCTTTTGCTACATTTCCTATTTATCCATTTATTCATATTTACTTTTATCCCTAAAGCGTTACGTCACAGAAAACCCGGGAGATGACCTTGACATTCTCCAACCGATAATATTTTTTTTTCTCTCTCGGTGCCGATGATGTCAACATTTAATCCCAAAAATTCGATGCTTTATTGCTAATTTCTCATTTTCGTGTAAACTTTACAAACCATCGCCCAGCAAATGATATGTTATGCGAGCCTACGCAAGCATCTGACGGTGAAAGATAACTACATCTTCATGCGTGAACGATAATATCTTGTTAAAAATAATAATAGATAAATAAAAATGGAAATGAATTGAAAATCTGCAGCTCTAGAGATGAACCTTCCCTGCTTTGCAATCAGGAGATACATGCACGACATTCCTCGAACATTTTTGCAAAGATGTTAATTGATTTTGCTGGGCACAACTGCGGACAAAAATCCCAGCCTGAATTTTACGAACACACACATAAGCAGCGACAATAGAAAACGAAATGAAGAAAAGAAAACGTGCTTCAATAAGACTCACCGAAATCCATGATGGCGGTCATGCGAAGAGCTTTGAACTTAATCAACATGCAAGGCAACCGCCAACCGGGCTATCACTCTCCCTCTATCACTCCCCCCCCCCCGACAATCAACCAAACATCCCCCCCCCCCCCACCTTACCCCCTCCCAACACACGCACTCGGGGAGAGAAGGTAAAACTAGCAACGGCCACGACCTTCCTACGCAACACACATTTCTAAGAACGATGTGACGTAAAACGAGCGATGTTTTGGAAAAGAGTCCTTTGCGACACTATTCCAAGACGGATAGAGGACGGGGTAAATAAAAGAGAGAAGAGGTTTTAAAACCTTGAATTTCGTCTACTCATCCGGGTCTTCGAGCGTGGGCTCGATCACCTGATCTATTCCCTGAGTTTCCCCGCAGAGAAGGGATATTTTAAAACGGGTTTTTTCTCTCTCCTTTCCTCCACCTTTGTCTCTTTTTTTTCTGCTTCTTTTTTCACATTCTTAGGCTTAAAGAGACCGACCTTCCCTAAAAACACTCCGCGCCCGTGATCCCTCATGCCCCTTTTTTTTAATTTTTTTAGCGTGTATTCCGGGTTTGTGTTTTGGATCATAACAAAAGGGCCCAGGAAAAATAATATACCGGTGCTCCCTATCTCCCTCACATATCTTTATCACATATCTTTATCACAAAAACCAAACCTCTCGTAGAATCCGTGACCCAAGAGAACAGTTTCGTGAATCAGGAGAGCGGCGCATAGGCCCACTCCTCCAGCCTCCTCTCCTACGCGGAAGTAAAGAGGGACAATGCACTCGCTCTTGGGATAGGACTGTGTGTTATTTGTCCGTTTTTTTCGTTTGTCTAAATTTTGTTCCCTTGTTTATTTATCTTCTTGTCTTTCGATTGCTTTTTTATTCAACCATGAATATATATATATATATATATATAATATATATATATTATATATATAAAAATATATATATATATATATAAAATATTGTGTGTGTGTTGTGTTTTGGTGTGTGTGTGTGTGTGTGTGTGTGTGTGTGTGTGCGTTGTGTGTGTGGTGTGTGTAAATGTGTGTGTGTGTGTGTATGTGTGTTGTGTGTGTCTATATATATATATATATATATAAAATAATATATAAGTATATATATAATATATTATGTGTGGTGTTGTGTGTGTGTGTGGTGTGTGTGTGTGTGTGTGTGTGTGTGTGGTGTGTGTGTGTGGTGTTGGGGAAGGAGCTACCAGCATACCAAGACGTCAGTATTTTGAGCTTTTCCTTGGAAGGGCAAGGTCACCGGTGTTGACCTTTCCCAATGACACGGCGGGCCTCTTCGTTCAAGGCTCACTCGAGGCGCTGGGGTGGGAAGAAGAGGCACTAAGACACGTTTTTTTTTGACTTGTGGTTTCTTTGACTTGTGGTTTCGCTGACTTACCGTTTTTTAACCTACGATTTCTTTGACTTATGGTTTCTTTAATTTTCGGTTTCTTTTCCTTACGGTTTATTTGACTTACGGGTTTTTTTGATTTACAGTTTCTCTGACTTATAGTTTCCTTTATTTTCGGTTTCTTTGACATACAGTTTCTTTGACTTTTGGTTTTTTTGCCCTTTCGGTTTCTTTGACTTACGATTTCTTTGACATACAGTTTATTTGACTTTTGGTTTCTTGCCTTACGATTTCTTTGACTTATGGTTTCTTTTGATTTCGGGGTTTTTTTGACATACAGTTTCTTTGCCTTACAGTTTCTTTGCTTCACCCCGGTTTCTTTGACGTAGGGTTTCTTTGACTTTTGGTTTCTTTGACTTAGGGTTTTCTTTGACTTAGGGTTTCTTTGAATTCACACCCGGTTTTCTTGACTTTGGGTTTCTTTGCTTAAGGTTTCTTTGACTTTCTTTGAATTCACACCCGGTTTCTTTGACTTTGGGGTTTTTTTGACTTTGGGTTTCTTTTACTTTTGGGGTTTCTTTGATTTCCGTTTTTTTTGACCACGGGTTCTAGAAATCATAGTTATTTTTCAGTTATTTTCTTTAATTA
Organism: Penaeus monodon; assembly: GCF_015228065.2. Taxonomy (NCBI): domain Eukaryota; kingdom Metazoa; phylum Arthropoda; class Malacostraca; order Decapoda; family Penaeidae; genus Penaeus; species Penaeus monodon. The sequence continues at coordinate 9,374 of NW_023640150.1, forward strand.
ACGTTTTCTTTCAGATACGGTTTTCTTTCGATTTATGTTTTTTTTTTTTTTTTTTTTTGAGTTGTGGAATTTGGACTCTTTAACCTGACAATTTTTTGGACTCTCGGTATCCTACTTAACAATCACTTTTACATACGGGGTCTTCGAGTCATAACTATTTTGACATATCTCTCGTCTCCCTTACTGACACCCAAAATATCCAAGACTTCGTTTGATGTTGCAAGAATGTTGAAATAATGGAAAGATTCGCACGCTCTGTTCATGACGCCTGTGAGACCCATGGCAATGTTAAATCAGAATTTAAATACCGATGAATCAGTCAATAAATTTGGGTGGTGGTGCTTGTAGCTAAGCCAAAGGATAAAACTCAGAGAAGCCAAATTTTAGTCTCGGTGGCACGCCAAAAAGCAGTTTCTAAACGTTCTAAACGGCTGTGATTGTTTATACACTCGGGGAACACATAGATGTACAAACTCACAAACCTGACAAGTTCATAACATTTATCCAGAGTATATCAATAGTTTATGTAATATTTTTAGTAATTAGTCTGGTCAACAGGTATCCTCAAATATATACTTACATTTTCGGCGAGTCTTGTCTACCTAGCAAGTTATTTGTTTTACAAAA
>NW_023640151.1:0-2500 GCF_015228065.2 Penaeus monodon
TTCTTTTTTTTTTTTTTTCTTGTAAATTCCTATACTTATCTGTGTTCAGTAAGTGTCACATCCTCTGTGCACGTTTTTAAACTAAATTTGCATTGTGCGTGGTAGTTTTTTCTCCTCAATTTCTCGTGATTCTCCCTCTGAAATAGTGATAAGTGCAATGATATATGCGTTTGATTCAATTTTCCTTCTCTTATCATTTTGCTGACTCAGCATCGAGCACAGGAGGGTTTACTTCAGCTAAAATATAATTCTGTAATGATCATCTTCGTCTTTTGCTGCCATCTGCTTGCTTCTCATTCCCTGTGCTCACTTTTTCTTTGTCTGTTTCTTTATTTTTACTTTTCTTTTGAGTTTGGTGTTATCTGCATGCATGTTTTTTTTTCCTGTCTTTTTTCTTGCATGACTTTCTGTCTGTCAGTCTCTCTCTCTCTCTCTCTCTCTCTCTCTCTCTCTCTCTCTCTCTTCTCTCTCATCTCTCTCTCTCTCTCTCTCCTTCTCATTTCCACTACCCCCGCATCTCTCTTCTCCTTCTCAATCTCCCTCTGTCCTCTCCCTTTTTATCTCTTATCATACCCCTACCCCTCCCTTGCTCCCTCCTTCCCAAAACCCAATCATCTTCATTTCAATTTCCCCTCCTTTTCCCCTCCTCACTCTCCCTCCTTCCTCCGAGTTCCTTCACCCTTAAGGAAGATCTCCCTGCGATAGGACAAAGGAAGTCGATGTTCTTTTCCTTTAATCTCCACCCAGACTTCTCCTGTCCACTCTGAGCCCTTTATTCAAACTCCTTCTCAGACATACATTACGTACGCCTGTCACTACCACCTTCTCCTTGTGAGGATATTTTGGCCTCTCTCTTTCTCTCTCTATCTTCCTCGCAGTCGCTATTTTATTTTTTATTATTATTTTTTGTGTGTCTCTCTTCTCTCTCTCTCTCTTTCTCTCTCTCTTTCTCTCTTGCTTTCTCTCTTTTTCTGTCTATCTATCTGTCCATCTCTTTGTCTGTATGTCTCTCTCTCTCTCCTCTCTCTCTCTCTCTCTCTCTCTCTCTCTCTCTCTCTTCTTTTCTTCCTTCCTTCCTGTTTCCCATCCTCATTTGCTCTCGTTGTACTTCATATAATATTTTCATTTGTTTTCACTTTTTACTATTGTCTTCCTTTTTTTTTACTTAAATATTCTCCAGTTTTTCTCCTATCACTTCTCTCCCTCACTCTCCCTCTTCTCTCCTATTCTCTCTTTCTATCTCATTAAGAATTTCTCTCCCTTTCTTCCTCTTTCTTCGATCTACCTCTCTTTCTACTTATCCCTACCCCCTTCCACTCCCCCCCCTCTTTCTCCCCACCCCATCCCCTTCTTTCATGCCTACTCTTCCTATCCTCTTCTCACTATCTCCCACTCCCTTCCCTTTACTTACATTTTCTCCTCTCATCTTTCTCTCCCCCTCTCCCTCTTCCTACTATCTCTTCCCTTTCTCCCACCTCCTACCATCCTCTCCCTTCCTCCCTCTCCCTCCTATCCCCTTCCTCCCTTCCCCCCTTTCTTAACATCCTCTCCCCTCCTCCCCCTTCCTTCCCCTTCCTACCATCCTCTCCCCTCCTCCCCCTTCCTCCCCCCTTCCTACCACCTCTCCCCTCCTCCCCCTTCCTCCCCCCTTCCTACCATCTTCTCCCCTCCTCCCTCTCTCTTCTATCCCCCTACCACCCTTCCCTTTCCTAATATCTTCTCCCTCCTCCCTCTCCCTCCTATCCCCTTCCTCCCTTCCTCCCTCCTCCTCCTATCCCCCTCCCTTCCCCCCCCCCCTTACCTACTATCCTCTCCCCTCCTCCCCCTTTCCTCTTTCTCCTTGGGTGTGTCGATCTCGAAACACACCTGAGTAATATCAAATCCCTTGACCCTTGACACGTAATCCGGTTCTCCATTTAAGACCACCCTTGTGAAGCGGACAATAACGTTCTTTCTCTGTCCCTTTGATTAATGGCAACTTCATTCATTCCTTTCACGACGTTCTTCAATTGACATGCTCCTGTTGATATAATGGCTTTGCCAAGTACTCATTCTGGAAATTTAGTGGGCTTTTAAATGTTTCTTGCTCTTGTATTTATATATATCGGGGTGTAAATTCGTGTTCGGCAAATGTACGTTCGAAGTGCCATTTAAAAGTATTATTTTGTTCTGTTTTGAAACTTTTCTCCTTTCTCTCTCCTCTGTCGGTTTGTCTCGTTCTTTTCTTCGTGTGGGTCTGTCTTTGTCTTTGTTTGTTTGTTTGCTTTTTGCTTGCTTGTGTGTGTGTGTGTGTGTGTGTTGTGTGTGTTTCCGTGCGTGAGTTTCCGATAAAGCTAGATATTTCGCTGCCTTATTTTTTATTCTCTTTCTCTCTCTCTCTCTCTCTCTCTTCTCCTCCCCCTCCTCCTCCTCCTCCTCCTCCTCCTCCTCCTCCTCCTCCTCCTCCTCCTCTTCCTTCTCCTCCTCCTCCTCCTCCTCCCCCTCCTCCTCCTCCTCCTCC
>NW_023640151.1:7500-11541 GCF_015228065.2 Penaeus monodon
CAGACAAAATACATTCCAAGACAGATAAAAATAACATATGCATTAGACCCATAGGAACCTTTAGAGGAATATTATGCAAAGGTTGAGAATATACAGGCAAATATACATGTAGCTGGTTAGTTGAATCCCTTTGTTTTTATTTGTATAAGAGATTGAACCATGGGGTAAGAGGATCAATTTATCTACTTCATCATTCACTGTTATTAAATCATGCACGGATGCTGGTGTTTTATTCTCTGATGATCTAAAGAGGAAGAGGAGAGTAGCATTCAATGAAGGATTAGAATATATGGTACATTTCGTTCTCATAAAAAAACGAAACAAAACAATCTATATGAGATGCATTTTATATCAATTCCAACCTACCGAGGATCGAAGTCAATATAAATCACGACACAACGATAACAAAGATAACAATGAACGATAAGTCAAGATAACATTCACAGAAATAATAACAAACAACGACATAGTTCGGACATTACTTACAACATGGCTAAGTAATAACACACAACAGAACAAGACAACAGTATCCACGGTGACTCAGGACGCATGTTTATTACTATGACTCAAGGTAATGAGTCCGTGAGATAAGTTTCACTTGACTAACTTGATCACTGATATCCATTAATGAATAGATAAAAATAAAAGAGACAGAGAAAAAAAATAAACATAGCAGTCTTGTGTGCTATGATGAATTGGCTGTAATTTGAGCGAGATAGAACGATGGTATGGAGGAGGAGGAGGAGAGGAGGAGGAAGAGGAGGAGGAGAAGAGGAGAGGGGGAGGGGAGGGGGAGGGGTTGGAGGAGGGGGGAGGAGGAGGAGGAGAAGAGGAGGAGGAGGAGGAGGAGGAGGAGGAGGGGGAGGAGGAGGGAGGAGGAGGAGGAGGAGGAGGAGGGAGGAGGAGGGGGAGGAGGAGAAGGAAGAGGAGGGGGAGGAGGAGAGACGAGAGAGGGGGAGGAGGAGGAGGAGGAGGAAAAGGAGGAGGAGGAGGAGGAGGAGGAGGAGGGGGAGGGAGAGAGAGAAGAGAGAGAGAGAAAGAAATAAAAAATAAGGCACGAAATATCTACTTTATCGGAACTCACGCACGGAAACACACACAACACACACACAACACACACACAAGAAAGCAAAAAGCAAACAAACAAACAAGACAAAGACACCCACACGAAGAAAGAACGAGACAAACCGACAGAGGAGAGAGAAAGGAGAAAAGTTTCAAACAGAACAAAATAATACTTTTAAATGCACTTCGAACGTACATTTGCCGAACACGAATTTACACCCCGATATATATAAATACAAGAGCAAGAAACATTTAAAAACCCCACTAAATTTCCAGAATGAGTACTTGGAAAGCCATTATATCAACAGAGCATGTCAATGAAGAACGTCGTTGAAAGGAATGAATGAAGTTGCCATTAATCAAAGGGACAGAGAAGAACGTTATTGTCCGCTCACAAGGGGGGTCTTAATGGAAAACCGGATTACGTGTCAAGGGTCAGGGATTTATTACTCAGGTGTGTTTCGAGATCGACACCCCCAAAGGGAAAGAAAGAGGAAAAGGGGAGGAGGGAGGGGATAGTGGGAAAGGGGGGGGGAAGGCGGGGGATAGGAGGGAAGGGAGGAAGGGAGGAAGGGGATAGGAGGAGAGGGAGGAGGGAGAAGATATTGGGAAGGGAAGGGTGGTAGGGGATAGAAGAGAGAGGGGGAGGGAGAAGATGGTAGGAAGGGGGAGGAAGGGGATGAGGGGGAAGGATGGTAGAAGGGGGAGGAAGGGGAGGAGGGAGAGGATGGTGGGAAAGGGGGAAAGGAAAGGGGGGAGGAGGGGAGAGGATGGTAGAGGTGGGGGGAAGGGAGGGGACAGGAAGGAGAGGGAGGGGGAGAGGATGGTAGGAAGGGAAAGGAAGGGAGAGGGAGGGGAGAGGATTTTTAAAAAAGGGGGAAGGGGAGGAAGGGGATGGGAGGGAGAGGAGGAGGGAGAGGATGGTAGAGTGGGAGAAGGGGGGATAGGAGGAAGAGAAAGGAGAGGGGGGGATAAAAGGAAGTGAAGGAAGGGGGGGAAAAAGAAGAGGGGGGAGGGGAAGGGATAGGAGAAAGGGAAGAGATAGTAGGAAGAGAGAGGGGGAAAAAAGATAAAGGGGGAAAATGTAATAAGGGAAGGAGTGGAGATAGTGGAAGAGGATAGGAAGAGTAGGCATGAAAGAAGGGATGGGGTTTGGGGGGAAAGAGGGGGGAGTGGAAGGGGTAGGGATAAATAAAGAGAGGTAGATCGAAGAAAAAGGAAGAAGGGGAGAAATTCTTAATGAGATAGAAGAGAGAATAGGAGAGAAGAGGGGGAGTGAGGGAGAGAAATGATAGGATAAACTGGAGAATATTTAAGTAAAAAAAAGGAAGACAATAGTAAAAGTGAAACAAATGAAATATTATATGAAGTACAACGAGAGCAAATGAGGATGGGAAACAGGAAGGAAAGGGAAAAAAAAGAGAGGAGGGAGAGAGAGAGAAAGAGAGAGAAGAAAGAGAGAGAGAGAGAGAGAGAGAGAAGAGAGGAGAGAGAGAAGAGAGAGAGAGAGAGGGGAGAGAGAGAGAGAGGAGAGAGAAAAGAGAGACATACAGACAAGAGATGGGCAGATGATAGCAGAAAAGAGAGAAAGCAAGAGAGCTAAAACGAGAAAAGAGAGAGGGGAGATAGAGAGAGACCAGAAACACACAAAAAATAAAAATAAAAATAAAATAGCGACTGCGAGGAAAATAGAGAGAGAAAGAGAGAGGCCAAAATATCCTCACAAGGAGAAGGTGGTAGTGACAGCGTACGTAATGTATGTCTGAGAAGGAGTTTGAATAAAGGGCTCAGAGTGGACAGGAGAAGTCTGGGTGGAGATTAAGGAAAAGAACATCGACTTCCTTTGTCCTATCGCCAGGGAGATCTTCCTTAAGGGTGAAGGACTCGGAGGAAGGAGGGGAGAGTGAGGAGGGGAAAAGGAGGGGAAATTGAAATGAAGATGATTGGGTTTTGGGAGGAGGGAGCAAATGTGGAGGGGGTAGGGGTATATAAGTAGGATAAAAGGGAGAGACAGAGGGAGATTGAGAAGGAGAAGAGAGATGCGGGGTATGAAATGAAGAGAGAGAGAGAGAGAGAGAGAAGAGAGAGAGAGAGAGAGGAGAGAGAGAGAGAAGAGAGAGAGAGAGAGAGAGAGATAGAGAGAAGAGAGACTGACAGACAGAAAGTCATGCAGAAAAAAGCAGGAAAAAAAACATGCATGCAGATAACACCAAACTCAAAAGAAAAGTAAAATAAAGAAACAGACAAAGAAAAAAGTGAGCACAAGGGAATGAGAAGCAAGCAGATGGCAGCAAAGACGAAGAATGATCATTACAGAATTATATTTTAGCTGAAGTTAAACCCCTTCCTGTGCTCTCGATGCCTGAGTCAGCAAATAGATAAAGAGAAGGAAATTGAAATCAAACGCATATATCATTTGCACTTATCACTATTTTCAGAGGGAGAATTCTACGAGAAATTGAGGAGAAAAAACTACCACGCACAATGCAAATTTTAGTTTAAAAAAACGTAGCACAGAGGATGTTGACACTTACCTGAACACAGAATAAATGTAATAGGAAATTGTACAAGAAAAAAAAAAAAAAAAAAAAAAGATGGAAAGAAAAATGGAAAGGAAATATAGATAGAAGACAGAAAGAAGAAAAAAAAAGTTATGAGATCCAGTTATAACAATACCTGTGCTAAGGATCGCCATAGTTACTGACACCAGTCAAAAAATAAAAAAATAAAAAAAAAGTGAACACAGCCTAATATTTTTATGCCTTCACTGAACACGATAAGCTGCCTTTCTTGTCTCTAGTAAGAAGCCAGCTGTACAGCCATTAAACCATCAAATAACGATCTTGAATTAGGAGGAAGTGGGGAGGGAGAAAGGGGGAAGGAGAGAGAGGAAGGGGAGGGGAGAGATGGGGAAGGAGAGAGAGGAGGGGGAGGGAAGGGTGGGGAAGGGCTAGGGAGGAAGGGGGGGAAAAGGAG
>NW_023640152.1:0-11541 GCF_015228065.2 Penaeus monodon
AATTATAAATAAAGATTATAAAAACGTTTATTTTCTATTATTGTTATTACTATTATTATTGTACTTGTTATTAAAATAGTTGAAAATTATATATTATAACTACAATAATTGCAATAATAATGATAATAATTGCAGTAATGATGGTAATAATTGCAATAAATGATGATAATTATGATGATAATGATGATAATGATGATAATGATGATGATAACGATAATAATGATGATAATCATGATAATAATGATGATAATAACAGGAATTGTGTCCATATATAATAAAAAAAGGTAAAAGAAAAAAAATCCCAAAATTCGAAAAAACGGCAAAATTTAGCGAAATATAGCCCTTTTTAGAGTAGACTCCAAAAAGACGTTTTTTTTAATTCATTTGATGATTCTGGCAATTACTAGGGTAAAATGATAAAATTTTCCAGAATTCTATTAATTATGACAATAATGATGATAAAAGTGAGAATAAAGAGAATTTGGATAACATTTGATGATCATTAATATTATTACTATTTTTCATTATTATTATCATTATATTATCATTATTATTATTTTTATTATTATTACTTTAATTATTAGTATTGTTGCCAAAAAATATATTATAACTGTAATAATAACAATAATAATAATAATAATTATAATTATAATAATACTAATTGTTATAATATTGTTATCAATATTAATATTTTTTATTATTATCATTATTATCATTATCTGGTAGTATAATTGTAAAAATAATTATTATAACAGTAATAATTACAGTAATAACGATATTAATTGAAATAATGATATAAATAATGATTATGAAAACGTTATTATTATTATTATTATTATTGTTATTACTATTATTATTGTAGTTGTTATTAGTATAGATGTAAAATTATATATTATAACTGCAATAATTGCAATAATAATGATAATAAATTTCAATAATTATGATAATAATTGCAATAAAGATGATAATGATGATGTAATGATGATAATGTTGATAATGATGATGATAACGATAATAATGATGATAATCATGATAATAATGATAATAATCATGATAATAATGATGAAAATAACAGGAAAATTTTGTCCATATATAATAAAAAAGGTAAAAGAAAAAAAATCCCAAAAATTGAAAAAGCGGCAAAATCTAGCGAATTGAGAGTAGACTCCAAAATGACGTTTTTTCCATTCATTTGATGATTCTGGCAATTATTAGGGTAATAATGATAATAATTACCAGAATTCTATTAAAACATGATAATAATGATGATAAAAGTTGAGAAAAAAGAGAATTTGGGGTAACATTTGATGATTATTAATATTATTACTATTATCCTTATTATTATCATTATTATCATTATTATTATTATTATTATTATTACTTTAATTATTACTATTATACCCCAAAAAAAATATTATAACTGTAATAATAACAATAATAATAATAAAAAGTATAATTAAATAATACTAATTGTTATAATATTGTTATTAATATTATTATTGTTATCATTATAATTATTATTTTTTCTACTGGTAGTATAATTGTAAAATATAATTATCTATAACAGTAATAATTACAGTAATAAGGATATTATTTATAATAATGATATAAATAATGATTATAAAAAAAGTTATTATTGTTATTATTATTGTTATTCTATTATTATTGTAGTTGTTATTAGTATAGATGTAAAATTATATATTATAACTGCAATAATTGCAATAATAAGATAAAAATTGCAATAATGATGATAATAATTGCAATAATGATGATAATGGTGATGTATAATGATGATAATGATGATGATAACGATAATAATGATGATAATCATGATAATAATGATGATAATAACAGGAATTGTGTCCATATATAATAAAAAAAAGGTAAAAGAAAAAAAATCACAGAAGTCAAAAAAGCGGCAAAATCTAGCAAAATTTAGCCTTTTGAGAGTAGACTCCAAAATGACGTTTTTTTTTCCATTCATTAAATGATTCTTGCAATTATTAGGGTAATAATGATAATAATTACCAGAATTCTATTAATCATCACAATAATGATGATAAAAGTGAGAATAAAGAGAATTTGGATAACATTTGATGATTATTAATATTATTACTATTATCATTATTATTATCCTTATTATCATCATTATTATTATTATTATTATTATTATTATTATTATTATTATTATTATTATTATTAATATTATTACTTTAATTATTAGTATTATTGCCAAAAAATATATTATAACTGTAATAATAAAAATAATAATAATAATAAGTATAATTATAATAATACTAATTGTTATAATATTGTTATTAATATTATTGTTATTATTATCATTATTATTTTTTTTACTGGTAGTAAATTGTAAAATTATATTATAACAGCAATAATTACAGTAATAACGATATTAATTGAAATAATGATATAAATAATTATTATAAAAACGTTATTATTTTTATTATTATTGTTTATTACTATTATATTGTAGTTGTTATTAGTATAGATGTAAAATTATATATTATAACTGTAATAATTGATATAATAATGATAATAATTGCAATAATGATGATAATAATTGCAATAATGATGATAATGATGATGATAATGATGATAATGATGGATAATGATGATGATAACGATATATTAAGATGATAATCATGATAATAATGATGATATAAAAGATATTGTGTCCATATATAATAAAAGGTAAAAAAAAAAAATCCAAAAGTCGAAAAAGCGGCAAATCTAGCGAATTATAGCCTATGGAGAGTAGACTCCAAAATGGACGTTTTTTTCCATTCATTTGATGGTTTCTGGCAATTATTAGGGTAATAATGATAATATTACCAGAATTCTATTAATCATGACAATAATGATGATAAAAGTGAGAATAAAGAGAATTTGGATAACATTTGATGATTATTAATATAATTACTATTATCATTATTATCATTATTATTATTATTATTATTTTTTTTTTTTTTTTTTATCTTTTTTTTTATTATTATATTATTATTATTATTATTATTTCTTTAATTATTAGTATTATTGCCAAAAAATATATTATAACTGTAATAATAACAATAATAATAATAATAAGTATAATTATAATAATACTAATTGTTATATAATATTGTTACTATATTATTATTGTTATTATTATCATTATTATTATTTTACTGGTAGTATAATTGTAAAAATAATTATTATAACAGTAATAATTACAGTAATAACAATATTAATTGAATAATGATATAAATAATGATTATAAAAACGTTATATTGTTATTATATTGTTATTACTATATTATTGTAGTTGTTATTAGTATATATGTAAAATTATATATTATAACTGCAATAATTGCAATAATAATGATAATTAAACCAATAATGATGATAATAATTGCAATAATGATGATAATAATTGCAATAATGATGATAATGATGATAATGATGATGATAACGATAATAATGATGGTAATCATGATAATAATGATGATAATAACATGAATTGTGTCCATATATAATAAAAAAAGGTAAAAGAAAAAAAATCCCAAAAGTCGAAAAAGTGGCAAAATCTAGCTAAATATAGCCTTTTGAGAGTAGACTCCAAAATGACGTTTTTTCCATTCATTTTCTGATTCTGGCAATTATTAGGGTAATAATGATAATAATTACCAGAATTCTATTAATCATGACAACAATGATGATAAAAGTGAGAATAAAGAGAATTTGGATAACATTTGATGAATATTGATATTATTACTATTATCATTATTATTATCATAATTATCATTATTATTATTATTATTATTATTATTATTATTATTATTATTATTATTATTATTATTATTACTTTAATTATTAGTATTATTGCCAGAAAATATATTATAACTGTATTAATAACAATAATAATAATAATAAGTATAATTATAATAATACTAATTGTTATAATATTGTTATTAATATTATTATTGTTATTATTATCATTATTATTATTTTTACTGGAAGTATAATTCTAAAAATAATTATTATAACAGTAATAATTACAGTAATAACGATATTAATTGAAATAATGATATAAATAATGATTATAAAAACGTTAATATTGTTATTATTATTGTTATTACTATTATTATTGTAGTTGTTATTAGTATAGATGTAAAATCATATATTATAACTGCAACAATTGCAATAATAATGATAATAATTGCAATAATGGTGATAATGATTGCAATAATGATGATAATTATGATGATAATGATGATAATGATGATAATGATGATGATAACGATAATAATGATGATAATCATGATAATAATGATGATAATAACATGAATTGTGTCCATATATAATAAAAAAAGGTAAAAGAAAAAAAATCCCAAAAGTCGAAAAAGCGGCAAAATCTAGCGAAATATAGCCTTTTGAGAAAAGACTCCAAAATGACGTTTTTTCCATCCATTTGATGATTCTGGCAATTATTAGGGTAATAATGATAATAATTACCAGAATTCTATTAATCATGACAATAATGATGATAAAAGTGAGAAAGAAGAGAATTTGGATAACGTTTGATGACTATTAATATTATTACTATTATCATTATTATTATCATTATTATCATTATTATTATTATTATTATTATTATTATTATTTTATTATTACTTTAATTATTAGTATTATTGCCAAAAAATATATTATAACTGTAATAATAACAATAATTATTAATATAAGTATAATTATTATAATACTAATTGTTATAAATTGTTGTTAATATTATTATTGTTATTATTATCATTATTTATTTTTACTGTATTATTTCAAAAAATAATATTATATAACAGTAATAATTACAGTAATAACGATATAATTAATAATGATATAATATGATTTTAAACTTGTTATTATTATTATTATTATTATTATTATTTATTATTGTATTTTTACTTTGTATAATGTAAAATATTATTATAAACTAATAATTGCATAAAACGAATATAATTGAAATAATGAATAATAAATTGTAATAATGATGTATAATGATTGATGATTATGTATTACTATTATGATTAGTGATTAGATAATATGAGTAATCATGATAATAATGATGATAACTAACAATTTGCAATAAATAAAAAAAAGGTCAAAAAAAAAAATCCAAAATGAAAAAGCTGCAAATATAGCGAAATATAGTTTTGAGAGTAACTAAAATGACGTTTTTCATTAAAATTGATAATCTGGCAATTGTTCGTATAATGAAAAAAAAGTTTCCAGAATTCTAATAATCATACCAAAATGATGATAAAAGTGAAATCTAGCGAATTTATACCTTTGAGATGACTAAAATTACTATTATCATTATTTCATTATTTCAATATTATTGATATATTATTATTAATTATAATTCTATTAATATTATTATTATATTATAATGAGAATTAAGAAATTTACATTTGATTATGTATTATTAGAATAATATATTATTATGTTATATAACAATAATAATATTATAGTATATTATTATTAATTATTATAATATTGTTATTATATTATTATTATTATTATTATCATTATTATTATTACTACTACTACTTAAATTGTATATAATTATTAACATAAATAAATTAATAATAACGAATTAATTAAAATAATGATATAAATAATGATTATAAAAACGTTATTATTGTTATTATTATTGTTTTTTTCTATTATTATTGTAGTTGTTATTAGTATAGATGTAAAATTATATATTATAAAATGCAAAAATTGCAATAAAAAAGATAATGAAATGCAAAAAAGATGATAAAAATAGCAAAAATGAAGAAAATGAAGATGATAATGATGATAAACATGATAATGATGATGATAACGATAATAAAAGATGATAATCATGATAATAAAAGATGATAATAACAGGAATTGTGTCCATATATAATAAAAAAAGGTAAAAGAAAAAAAATCCCAAAAGTCGCAAAAACGGCAAAATCTAGCTAAATATAGAATTTTGGGGAGTAGACTCCAAATGACGTTTTTTCCATTTATTTTCTGATTCTGGCAATTATTAAGGTAATAATGATAATAATTACCAGAATTCTATAATCATGACAATAATGATGATAAAAGTGAGAGTAAAGAGAATTTGGATAACATTTGATGATTATTAATATATTTGTATTATCATTATTATTATCATTATTATTTTTATTATTTTGATTAATATTATTACTATTACCATTATTACTATCATTATGATTATTTTTATTATTATTACTTTTAATTATTAGTATTATTGCCAAAAAATATATTATAAAATGTAATAATAAAAATAATAATAATAATAAGTATAATTATAATAATACTAATTTTTATAATATTGTTATTAATATTATTATTGTTATTATTATCATTATTATTATTTAAATGCTAGTATAATTGTAAAAATAATTATCATAACAGTAATAACGATATTTAAATTTAAATAATGATATAAATAATGATTATAAAAACGTTATTTTTGTTATTATTATTGTTATTACTATTATTTTGTAGTTTATTAGTATAGATGTAAAATTATATAATAATAATGATAATAATTGCAAATAATGATGATAATAATTGGGAATAATGATATAATGAAAGATGATAATGATGATAATGATGATAATGATGATGATAAAGATAATAATGATGATAATCATGATTATAAGGTTGATAATAACAGGAATTGTGTCCATATATAATAAAAAAGGTAAAAGAAAAAAAACTCAAAAGTCGAAAAGCGGCAAAAATCTAGCGAAATATAGCCTTTTGAGAGTAGACTCCAAAAAGACGTTTTTTTTCCCTTCATTTGATGATTCTGGCAATTATTAGGGTGATAAAGATAATAATTACCAGAAATTTTATTAATCATGACAATAATGATGATAAAAGTGAGATAAAGAGAATTTTTGGGTACATTTGATGATTATTAATATTATTACTATTATCATTATTAATTATCATTTAATATCATTATTATTATTATTATTATTATTATTATTTTATTTTATTATTATTATTATTATTATCACTTTAATTATTAGTATTATTGCCAAAAAAATTATATTATAACTGTAATAATAACAATAATTATAATAATAAGTATAAAATTTTAATAATACTAATTGTTATAATATTGTTATTAATTTATTATTGTTATTATTATCATTATTATTATTTTACTGGTAGTATAATTGTAAAAATAAAATTTTTATAACAGTAATAATTACAGTAATAACGATATTAATTGAAATAATGATGATAATGATGATGATAATGATGATAATGATGATGATAACGATAATAATGATGATAATCATGATAATAATGATGATAATAACAGGAATTGTGTCCATATATAAAAAAAAGGTAAAAGAAAAAAAAAACCAAAAGTCGAAAAAGCGGCAAAATCTCAGCGAAAAAATAGCCTTTTGAGAGTAGACTCCATGGCAATTTTTAGGGTAATAATGATAATAATTACCAGAATTCTATTAATCATGACAATAATGATGATAAAAGTGAAGATAAAGAGAATTTGGATAACATTTGATGATTATTAATATTATTACTATTATCATTATTATTATTATTATCATTATTATTATTTTTATTTTTTTATTATTTATTATTTTTTATTATTATTATTATTATTATTATTATTATTATTATTATTATTATTATTATTATTTTTATTAACTTTAATTATTAGTATTTTTGCCAAAAAATATATTATAACTATAATAATAACATTTATAATAATAATAAGTATAATTATAATAATACTAATTGTTATAATATTGTTATTAATATTAATTGTTATTATTATCATTATTATTATTTTTACTGGGGGGGTATCATTGTAAAAATAATTATTATAACAAAATAATTACAGTAATAACGATATTAATGAAATATGATATAAATAATGATTATAAAAACGTTATTATTTTATTTTTATTGTTATTACTATTATTTTTGTAGTTGTTATTAGTATAGATATAAAGTTATATATTATAACTGCAATAATTGCAATAATAATGATAATAATTGCATATTATGATGATAATAATTGCAATAATGATGATAATGATGATGATAATGATGATAATGATGATGATAAAGATAATAATGATGATAATCAGATAATAATGATTAATAACGGGAATTGTGTCCATATATAATAAAGAAAAAGGTAAAGAAAAAAAAACCCCAAAAATCGAAAAAGCGGTAAAATCTAGCGAAATTGAGAGTAGACTCCAAAAAGACGTTTTTTTCCATTCATTTTATGATTCTGGCAATTATTAGGGTAATAATGATAATAATTACCCGATTTCTATTTAAACATGACGATAATGATAATAAAAGTGAGAATAAAGAGAATTTGGATAACATTTGATGATTATTAATATTATTACTATTATCATTATTATTATCATTATTATCATTATATTACTTTAATTATTAGTATTATTGCCAAAAAATATATTATAACTGTAATAATAACAATAAATAATAATAAGTATAATTATAATAATACTAATTGTTATAATATTGTTATTAATATTATTATTGTTATTATTATCATTATTATTATTTTTACTGGTAGTATAATTGTAAAAATAATATTATAACAGTAATAATTACAGTAATAACGATATTAATTGAAATAATGATATAAATAATGATTATAAAAATGTTATTATTGTTATATTATTGTTATTACTATTATTATTGCAGTTGTTATTAGTATAGATGTATAATTTATATATTATAACTTCAAAATTGCAATAATAATGATAATAATGATGATAATGATGATAATATGATAATGATGATGATAACGATAATAATGATGATAACATGATAATAATGGTGATAATAGCAGGATTGTGTCCATATATAAAAAAAAAAAAAAGGGTTTAAAAGAAAAAAAATCCGAAAAGTAGAAAAAGCGGCAAAATCTAGCGAAATATAGCCCTTTCAGAGTAGACTCCAAAATGACGTTTTTTCCATTCATTTCATAATTCTGGCAATTATTAGGGTAATAATGATAATAATTACCAGAATTCTATTAATCATGACAATAATGATGATAAAAGTGAGAATAAAGAGAATTTGGGTAAACATTTGATGATTATTATTATTACTATTATCATTATTATTATCATTATCATTATTATTATTATTATTATTATTATTATTATTATTATTAATTTTATCATTATTATTTTTATGATTATTATTATTATTATTATTATTATTATTATTACTTTAATTATTAGTATTTTTGCCAAAAAAAAATATTATAACTGTAATAATAAAAGTAAAACAATAATAATTGAAATAATGATAGAAATAATGATTATAAAAACGTTATTATTGTTATTATTATTGTTATTACTATTATTATTGTAGTTGTTATTAGTATAGATGTAAAATTATATATTATAACTGCAATAATTGCAATAATAATGATAATAATTGCAATAATGATGATAAAAAATTGCAAAAATGATGATAATGATGAGATAAAGATGATAATGATGATGATGATGATGATAACGATAAAAATGTTTATATCATGATATAATGATATAATAACAGGAACTGTGTCCATATATAATAAAAAAGGTAAAAAAAAAAAAATCCCAAAAGGGCGAAAAAAACGGCAAAATCTAGCGAAATATAGCCTTTTGAGAGGAGACTCCAAAATGACGTTTTTTTTCCATTCATTTGATGATTCTGGGAATTATTAGGGTAATAATGATAATAATTTTCAGAATTCTTTTAATCATGACAATAATGATGATAAAAGTGAGAATAAAGAGAATTTGGATAACATTTGATGATTATTAATAATATTACTATTATCATTATTATTATTATTATTATCATTATTATTATTATTATTATTATTATTATCATTATTATTATTATTATTATTATTATTACTTTAATTATTAGTATTATTGCCAAAAAATGTATTATAACTGTAATAATAACAATAATAACGATATTAATTGAAATAATGATATAAATAATGATTATAAAAATGTTATAATTGTTATTATTATTGTTATTACTATTATTATTGTAGTCGTTATTAGTATAGATGTAAAATTATATATTATAACTGCAATAATTGCAATAATAATGATAATAATTGCAATCATGATGAGAATAATTGCAATAATGATGATAATGATGATGATAATGATGATAATGATGATGATAACGATAATAATAATGATAATCATGATAATAATGATGATAATAACAGGAATTGTGTCCATATATAATTTAAAAAAAAGGTAAAAGAAAAAAAATCCCAAAAGTCGAAAAGCGGCAAATCTAGCGAAATCTAGCCTTTGAGAGCAGATTCCAAAATGACGTTTTTTTCCATTCATTTGATGATTCTGGCAATTATTAGGGTAATAATGATAATAATTACCAGAATTCTATTAATCATGACAATAATGATGATAAAAGTGAGAATAAAGAGAATTTGGATAACATTTGATGATTATTAATATTATTACTATTATCATTATTATTATCATTATTATCATTATTATTATTATTATTATTATATTATTATTATTATTATTATTATTATTATTATTATTATTACCATTACTTTAATTATTTGTATTATGCCAAAAAATAATATAACTGTAATAATAACATAATAATAATAATAAGTATAATTATAATATACTAATTGTTATAATTGTTATTAATATTATATGTTATTATTACATATTATTATTTTTACTGGTAGTATAATTTTAAAAATAATTATTATAACAGTATAATTACAGTATAACGATATTAATGAAATAATGATATAAATAATGATTAAAAAACGTTATTATTGTTATTATTATTGTTATTACTATTATTATTGTAGTTGTTATTAGTATAGATTAAAATTATATATTAATGCAATATTGCAATAATAATGATAATAATTGCAATAGATGATATAATTGCAATAATGATGATAAAGATGTAAATATGAAAAGATGTGATAACGATAATAATATGATAATCATGATAATAAAGATATATACAGGAATTGTGTCCAATAAAAAAAAAAGGTAAAAAAAAAAAATCCCAAAAGTCAAAAAGCGGCAAAATCTAGCAAATATGCCTTTGAGAGTAACTCCAAAATGACGTTTTTTCATATTGAGATCTGGCAATTAAGGGTAATAAGATATATTACCAAATCTATTAATCATGACAATATGAGATAAAGTGAGATAAAAGAATTTGGATAACATTGATGATATTAATATTATTACATTAATTTATTCATTATTATATTATATTATTTTATATATCTATTTATTTTTTATTATTATTATCATATTAATTATATTTATTTTATTATTATTAATTATTGCCAAAAAATATTTATAAATGAATAAAAACAATAATAAAATTAAAATTTTTAAAAAAAAAATTTTAAAAAAAGTTTTTTTTAAAAAAATTTTAA
>NW_023640153.1:0-11540 GCF_015228065.2 Penaeus monodon
GCGGGAAACTGTCAGTTGGTGGATTGGGCGGGGTGCCCGCAGGGAGTGGAAATGTCAGTTGGTGATTGGCGCGGGGTGTCCAGCTTCTTGCAGTGAGGCTGAGGTTAAAGTGTACCACCACCCTTACAATAAATCATCTCCTAACAGTATGCCCAAAATACTCAAACCATGACAGCCACTTAAAAACTATTTCAGATTAAAAAATCGAGAATTTACAGTATCAAATATATTATCAGATAATGAAAAAATAATACAATAAATTAATCACTTTCCAAAGGAGACAAAACTTTACGACCTTATCAAGATTGACAGAATAAATAGGATCCACTGGCTTAATAACCCTGGCCACATGCCGCTGGTTGATAGCCAAGAAATCCAACAAAGAAGTGAGAAGCACTCGTGTTTGAGACTTTGACCAGCTCAGACTTCTTTTCAGACGCAGCAGCAATAGATTAAAGCCTTGTGCCATAGGAGCTACCCTGGTGTCCGTGGCCTCTTGTCTCGCTCGGCGCTATTACTTCTGAGTTTTGTTAACGTAATTTACGTAAAGAAAATTTCTGATTTTTTCAGATCTTTTTCAGCACTTTGTGCTTTGCCTGCACCTTCACTGCCTTGTTTTGCAGGTCACACGAGACTACAGTAGGCGTAGTCAGCACCCCACCTCAGACCCTCAACTCTCTTCTACACCAGGGCAGCCCTTAGGGCATTGACCCCTGGGTAGGGAGGCCCAGTAGTCTGGGGCGTTTTTTGGGGCACTTTTCCTTTATTCTAAATTTTCCCTCTTTCCTGTGACTTCCCTGAACCTACCGGAGTACCCTTGTGGGCTCCCGTATTCGCCTGGGGGGTGGGCACCGATTTACCGTCCTTCGCACTAGGCAATTTCGGCGGTAAGGAGGTGTCTTCCACATAACTTGATTCCTCTTTGGTACTGGAGAACGCAACCAGGCTTCCATTGGGGGGGGGGGTTAGAGGACGGAAACTGCCACACTCTTCTCTTAGCTATTGCTGTTAGGTTGATTAACAATAGGTAAGGGGTAACTGGTCCCTTCAGGACAACGGGCACGGGCCCAGGGTACGGACTCGGTCCGATACCCATCATGAACGATTCCTCGGCTATCCCTCCTCCTCCTCAAGGAGGGGGGACGACCCATGACTTTCTTACAACTAATGCGACCTTGAACAACGGAACCCCTACTGCTGACAAACGAGAACGACTATTCTTTTCAATCCCTCCAGAGAATGCAAGGTATTTGACTGTCAAATGCGTGAATGGAAATCAATCGTCTTTTGAATGTGAGCCCCTTCATCATCAAGAAGGTCCTTGATGGTCAAGTGGACGGCGATTTTGATTTTGTCAGGAAATTGCGAGATGGTAGCCTCCTTGTAAAGTGCAGTTCAACTCCCAGATTAAGGACCTGCTTAAACTGACGCAGATTCATGATTTGAAGGTTAACGTAACTATCCCTATTGGCCCCAATACCTGCAAGGGAGTAATCTTTAGCAGGGATTTGAGGACAATGGAGGAGAGCGAAATTCTGGAAATATGAAGGACCAAAGCGTAGTGGGACGTGAACTGCATGACCAAGAAAGACGGGAATGTGCGAACAAAAACCGGATTGTGCTTTTTTACTTTTGCTTCAAGTAAAATTCCTGAGTATGTCACAGTTGGATATGAACGTGTCCAAGTGCGACCTTACATCCAAAAACCTGTGTGCTGTAATAGATGCCAAAAATTTAGACACACCTCATTACGATGCAATGATAAAGATACTAGTAAATTTACTTGCGGTAAATGTGCTGGAGATCATGACACTGCTGTATGTACTGAGAAAACTATCAAGTGTGCTAACTGTGGAGGTCCCCATCAATCTGGCTCTGCCGAGTGCAGCAGCTTGAAGGAGACTGAAATATTAGCATACATGAGAGGACATGATGTTAGTTACCGTGAAGCCAAGAGGAAAGTTGAAGGTTTGACCAGCAAACCCAATACTTCCTACACTTCAGTAGCAACTAACAACACTTCCAGTGCTAACGGCATCAATCAGGAACTTGCAGCTAAGGATAAAGAAATTGCTGAGTTAAAGGAAACGGTTAAGGAATTAATGAGTCAAATTAAAGAATTGAAAAATACAATTCAACAATTGCTGATCAACCCAGCAAAAGCATCATCATCATCGCATCTTCTCGTCCAGGCGGCTCCTGCTAGGACTTCGTCTGGTGTTTGGTCTGTTTCTTGGAACAGATCATCTTCCACCGGGCGTCTCCCTGGCTGCGAGATGCAAGACATGGAGGCTACTGTCTCCAAAAATACCCATGGGAGGCCCCTGGGTAGCGGGGGAGAGGAGGACGAACCTCCCTCCCAGAAAAAGAAAATTAAAACCGGCGGACAAGGCACTTCTAAACCCCATAAAACGTAATCTTCGCGTTAACCATTATACAATGGAACTGTCGAAGTCTTAGATCTAAAGTAAATGACCTCAGATTATTAGCCTCGTCCTATGCTCCCGATATCATAGTCAGTACAAGAAACGACCTCGTCTCTGACGAGGTCGTTTCGCTGAGGAAATACCATCTGTGTCAGAAGGATCGTGAGGGGTGGAGGCAGAGTCGCCATGTACATCCACCAAAGCCTCCCTTTCACTGAAGTGACTATTAGTTCTACTTTGGAGTTTGTCGCATGCAAAGTAAAAATCAATAACACGTATCTGACTACATGTTCGGTTTATTATCCACCTGATCAAGTGGTAATTTATGATAAGCTTTTTGCTCTTCAGGAACGTCTGCCACAAAATAAAGTAATTTTAGCTGATGTTAATGCTCATCATACGTTCTGGGGTTTCCTGCGGGTGGATGGTAGGGGTGAGCAAGTAGTTAAGTTGATTAATGATTCTGATCTGGTCCTTCTGAACGATGGTAGCCCGACGCGGGTAGACGACAATACCGGTAATTTGAGCTTTATTGACTTATCACTGGTTTCTTCATCAATAGCAGCCAAGTGAGTGTGGCACACCATTGACGACTCGTTGGGAAGCGATCATCTTCCTATTTTGATTAAATATTCATGCGACACAGTGAGAACGCCTTCAGCGCCTAAATTTAACGTAAAAAAAACAGACTGGGTCGCCTTCACAAGGAGCGTCAAGCATTAATGATAAAGTAAACAATATTCAGAATTCGATTATAGAAGCAGCATTGCTATCCATTCCTAAAACTTCGACAGATTGCGTTAAGCATAGAGTTCCATGGTGGACACCAGATTGCCGCAGGGCGCTGTGCCGACGCAATAAGGCCTACAGGCTTTTCCAAAATAATATCACTAATGAGAACTTTTGCAATTACAAACAAGCAAGAGCTAGGACTCGTAGAGTAATAAGACAAGCAAAAAGAGACTCCTGGCGGAGCTTTGTCTCTACAATAAACAGCAATACCAAAATATCAGAGGTTTGGTCCACTATCAATAAAATCAATAAGAACAAAACGTCTTGCAAAATTAAAAACATCACTCACGAGGGAACCAATTTAGACTCTCCTAAAGACATTGCGAATGTACTCGCCAGGCAGTTCTCTTACACAAGCAGCTCGGCAAATTACCACCCCGCATTCCTGACCACCAAGGAAGCCCCTGAGCTGCAACCTATTCACTTTGCCACAGGAGATGACTTTGATTATAATAAAGACCTAACAATGGATGAGCTTGTCCGAGCCCTAGAAGCCTGTAGAGGAACATCCCCAGGCTCTGATGAGATTCGATATGAGATGATAATGCCATCTTAATCATGATGCCATGATTAAGTTGCTAGAAGTGTACAATATAATTTGGAAAGCCACACTTTTTCCAACTCACGGCACTTCGCCCACTTTCACCAACAAAGGACAACATTTAATAAACCTTTTTCCGACAAAAAAATTAAGATTTTACATCAAATCTTTTATCAGATGATAAAATAAATAAGTAAAGTAATCACTTTTCTAAGGGAGATAAAACTTTATGACCTTATATAGATTCATAGAATGAATAGGATCCATTGGCTTAATAACCATGGCCACATGCCGCTGACTGATAGCCAAGAAATCCAACAAAGAAAGAAAAATAGAAGCGAGAGGACAGGTGGGGTAGCCTTGTCTGGGAAAAATCTTTCAGCGCCGAAGTATTCCCGGCGGAAGCTAATGACGTCGGGTGTTCCTGTGTCGGCCGTAGGGACGAGGTCTTTTGGCGGTAAGATGGGTTTTTAAGTTTTTTTAAAAAATTTATATGTTAAAAATATATATATATAAGAGAAGAGAAAATTTTATATAATATATATAATATATATATATATAATATAAAATATATATATAATATATATATATTGCCCCAGTGGGTCTTTGTTCTGTGCAAACTTTTTAACATAAAAGGATGACCCGGGGATGTGTTAAAAGAAGGGCCTGGGCAAAACGACCAAATGGCTGTAGCGGAGGGAAAAAGGGGCCCAAACGCATTGGGTTGCTCCTGTGAAACCCCGTGTGTGCCCTTGTGACCTGATAAACTTTGGGTTGCCCTGTTATAAACTGTAGCGTGCAGTGTGACTGCTGGTGTCCCCCCCTTTTTGTCCTATAAAAATGTAGGGTAAATAACTTTTAAATAAAAGGAAAAACTGTCTTTTGGTTTACTTTCGTGCCCTGCCTCGCCACTTGCGTTTCCTCCTGGTTTTCTGGGGACCTGTGGGGTTCGGTGCCTCTTGGAGCTGTTTTATGTTCCGCCCTGTGGTAACCCCGTCTGCCTACCGCCTTGTGTTGGTGGGAAGAGACCGGGGGACCGGGGTAACAAAATTTATTATATTATATATATACATTAATTTGATTAATTTCATATATTAAAATTAAAAATACATAATAAATTATATACATATATATAATTATCTATTATAGATATAATTTGATTTCATATATTGTATATCATTATGAAGATATATCTATCGATATATGATATATTTAATCTAATTTTAATAGATAGATCTATATATAGATATATCTCTATAATAGATATATTATATATAGATTATCTTTATAATTTTCTTTTATAGATATATATAGATATATCTATTTAGTATATCTTATTAATATTTATAATAAATAGATGATACTATAGGGGAGATAGATACTAGTAGATATCTATAGATAGATAGATTTTATATATTATACAGATATAGATATAGATAAAGTGATAGATAATAATAGATAATAAAAGAAGATAGATATAATAATAGATTGATAGATATAGATTTGATAAAAGATAGATAAAAATAGATAAAAATAGATAGATAGATGGGTATAGAAGTGATAGTATAATATATATTAGATAAGATAGATAGAGAGATAGGATAAATAAAATAGATATAGATAGATATAGATTGATATAAAGATAGATAGTAGATATATAGGTATATTGATAAAAGATAAGATGATAGAAAAATGATAGTAGATATATATAGAGGAGATAGATAGGTAGATATAAATATATACATGGATAGATATATAAGATAATAGATAGATATATACAGATAGATGTAATAGACAGTAGATAGATATCTATATATATAAGTATCTATATTATGATATATCTATACGTATATATATTTAAATGTATAGATATATCTAATTGTATAGTATTTCTATAATAAAGATTATCTATAATGATAAAAATATCTATATATAAGAAAAAATGATGATAGATAGTCTATATTAGATACATAAAAAGAGATGATAGAAAATTATATCTATAATTTTAGAATATAGATAGATAAAAAAAGATAGATAACAGATATATATTTATTGAATTTAAAATAATATAACAGTATACAGTAGATAGTAGATAGAAATAAAAATGAAGATAAAAAGATATATCGTAATTTTATAAAAAGATAATTGTTATATAGATATATAAATTCTCATTATAGATAAAGATTTCATATATAGATATATAGAATAATTATATATATAATATTATATTATATATATAATTATATATATATATATATATATAGTAAAATTTTAAAATATATCTATATAAAAATGTATAGATATATAAAAAATATATATAGATAAAGATAATCTATAGGAATATATAGATATATCTATATAGATAGAAATATAGATATACCATATAGTAGTAGATAGATATAAAGATATATATTTATATGAGAGAAGAGGGAGATAGATAATATAAAAAAGAATAATAGATAGATTGATAGATAGAATACATTAGATATTATAGTGATTAGATATAGAGTATGGTAGATCGAAACAGATATAAGATATAGTAAAATATAATTAGAATATAGATTAGGGGATATAATATAATATTAATCAGAGATATAGATATATGATATTGATATAGATATATAAAAATAAAAATAGATATATGATAAAGAGATATAGATTGAGATATAGATATAGAATATAAAAAGATTTATATGTATTTATATAAGATTAGATGGGGATCAGATAAAGCGATATAGATATAGAAAAATAATATAGATAAAGAGATTATTATATAGAGATTTAGATATAGGATTATAAAAATATATATATAATATTATATATATATATATATAATATATATATAATTAATATATATAGAAAAGAGTTTGATATAGAGATTGATTTAGATATAGAATTATAGATATGGATAGAATATAGTATAATTAGAGATTATAATATAGAATATAGATATAGAGATTATTTATGTCGAGATTTGAATAGGATAGGATATAGATTAAAATATGAGATTAAATAGATATAAAATAGAGATTATTGATGTCGATTTTAGATATAGAATTTTAGATATAGATAGGGGATTAAAATATGATATAAAAAGATAATATATTAGTGGTAGATAGATAGGTAGATATAAAATATAGACATGGATAATATTAAAGATAGATAGAAAATATACAGATAGATAGTAGATAGTAGGGCTATATCTATATATTTAAATATCTATATGTATAGATAATCTATAGTATGATATATCTATATGTATAGATATTTCTATATATTAAAAATTTCTATATATAGATAAAATATCTAATAGAGGAGAAAGAATTTGATAGAAGATAGATCTAATATGATACAAAATAGATAGATGAAATTTTTTATCATATATATAGATTATAATTTGATAAAAGACATACATATATATATAAAATATTATATATATATATATATATATATATATATATACAATATATAAATAGATATGAATAAATTAAAAAGATATCTGATAGATAGATAGATAAAATATATAGATAATAAAAAAATAATTATCTGATATATAGATAAAGATATATCTGTAATATAGATAAATTTGATTATCTGCATATATAGATATATAATATATCCCTTTTAAAATAGATATTGATATAATTTTTTATATATTCTATAAGATTATAAAATATATAGATTTATAAAAGTATAGATATATCTAATATATAGATATATAGATAATTTTATGTAGATTTATAGATATATTATATAATAGATATTAATTAAACCTTATAGATAGATATAATGATAAGAAAGATATATATATAAAAAGAGATAGATAGATAATTAGATTAGAATATAATAGATAAATTGAATATAGTGTTTTTTAGAATATATATAGATGATATAGAATAGAAAATAGGTTTAAAACAGTTAGAGATATAATAAGGATATAATATAGAATATAGATATAGAGATATAGATATAGGTAATTTTGAATAAGTATATAGATACAAGATATAAAATTTTAGATATTGATATGATATATAAATATAGATATAGATATATATAAAAAATATAGATATAAGATTAATAAAGATTAGATAAAATTATTATGTTTTTATCAATATAGATGGGGAGATACAGATAAAAGGGTTGATATAGAGATATAGATATAGATAAAGAGATTTTTTGATATAGAGATTATAGATATAGAGATTATAGATATAGATAAGGGGATTATAAATATATATATATATACAATAGATATAAGATTATAGATATAAAAATATGATATAGATATAAGATTATAATATAGAGTATAATATAGAGATTTTGATGTAGAGATTAAGATATAGAGATTATAGATATAATAAGGGAGATTTTAAATAAGATATATATAAATTAGATATAGAGATTATAGATATAAGATTGGGGTTTTCCGAGCTGTCGTAGGCTTTACTTTTTTTTTTCTAATATTTAACATTCCACAATTAATGGTAAACTTCACCACTGACCTTTGAGGAGTGTCAGGGCTGCAAAACTTGGGATTAAATTTTATCAAGGGAAAACTGAAAGATTTTTTCACTTCATTATTTTTTGACTTATTCAAAATTGCCTTAATCTTGGGGTTCTGAATTTTCTAAGTTAAAAATTGGGGGATCCCTACATAATTGTCCCAGTAACTCACCGGGTACAGGGTTTAAACCCTAGTGTGGGGCTGCTCTAGACGACGATTTTTTGTCACACTTTTGTCGCTCAGCCTGGTCTCATATCTTTCTCTTCTTTTTATTGGTTCTTTTTTCCCATCACATTTCTTCATTTTGGTTTTTTTCTTTTCCCCAAAGACCATATTCCATGGTTAAGACCGCCTACACTAACAACAGTACTCTGTTGTCCCGTTTTCCCACTCTGATCCTGAGCCAGTCAAAAAGGGTTTCGTGTCCCTTCGCCCCATAGGCCATGGGGGGGCGAAAACCCCATACAACAAAGGGGATTCCCACCCGCCATGTGGTTAATCTGGGTAAAACTCTCTTGGGTTCTTACTTGTTTTAAAATTTACTTGTTAAGGGATAACCAGGCGTTACCCACAGATAAAATATAGATATAGATTTATTAAATATTGAAATATAGATATAGTACAGAAAATTTTAAAATAGAGATATAATAAGATATAGAGATAAATATATATAAATATAGATATATAAATCAAGATAAGATATAGATATAGAGAGGCTATAGATCTAGATATATGCTATCTATAGATAGATATGATGTCTATAAATAGAGATATATATATATAGATTATATATATATATATGTATATATTATATAGTAATTATGTATATATCTAATATATATATTATATAGTGAATAGAGAGAAATATATATAGATATATAAATATATAATGATATATATATATATATATATGGCGAAGGTAGAGAGTAGATATACGATTAGATATATATATAGATATATATATACGATAATAAATATGTATATAGATATACTATATATAATATATAAGCATAGTAAATATATGTATAATATGTATCTATATATATATATATATATATATAGAGATATGAGAGGTATAAGATAATATATATAGATATTAGATATATTATATAGATATATCTATATATATAATATGTATATATAGGATATATATATGTATTATATAGGGGTATATATATATATCTTATATATATAATAATATATATATATATATATGAAATATATATATTATAGTATATATATATATATATATATAGTATATAGATATATATGAGATATATATATATATAATATCTATGTATCTATTAATTATATATATATATAATTATATATATATAATATATAATATAATATATATATGTAGATATATGTATTATATATGTATATATATGTATAATTATGTATTATATATGTTATATAGTATATATAGTCTAGATTATGTATATATATGTAGATATATATGTATATTATGTATATATATGTATATTATGTAGAGAATGTATATATATGGATATATATGTAATATATATATATATATATATATATATTATAATATATATATAATAGTATATATATAATATTATATATATATAGGGGCCGCTGTGGCCGAAGTGAGTTAGAGAATCGGACTCAAGCCTGTCACGTACGGCAATCTGAGTCGAGGGTTCGAGTCACCGACCGCCGGTTTGTTTCCCTTAGGCAAGGAATCAACCTCGATTGCCTGCTAGCCACTGGGGGACCAGTCAGCCCAAGTCAGTGCCGGGAAATAGAGATGGTGCCTCAAAAAAAAAAAAAAAAAAAAACACCGGGTGGAAGGCAATGGCAAACCACCGCTCTAAATGCAAGAAAATCGTGGAAGCCCCATGATCGTCAAGGCCGCGGGGGGGTGCCGATATGGTTAGAGCGTCGGACTCAAGACTGTCACGGACGGCAATCTGAGTTCCGAGGGTTCGAGTCACCGACCGCGCGTTGTTCCACTTGGGCAAGGAACTCACCTCGATGCCTGCTAGGCACTGGGTGGCCCAAGCCAGCTCAAGTCAATGCTGGTCCCAAGCCGGATACAATAAGAGAATGATTACCTAAAAAGGTAACACCGGCACTCTCCGTGGAAAGGAACTGGGGACCCTACACTTACTCACTCCAAGGCATCACAACGTGAAAACTGCAATTGAGTATCTCGCTGTGACCCCGGCGGCTCAGACATGAACCTACGTAAATTGATGATGATAGAATATAGATATATAATATATAATATATATCTATATAGATATATAAGTAGAGATATATAGGGGATAGATATGATAGATGTATATATAGATCAGTATATATGATCGAGAGTATATGTATATGTATAGATAGTATAGGGACAAGAACTATATATAGATAGATATAAGATATATATATACAGATAATATATATATTATAATATTATATATGTATAATATATGGATAGGAGATATATAGTAAGAAGATATATATAGATATAGAGATATATATAGAGAAATATAGAGATAGATATATATATGTATATATATATGTAGATATATATAATATATATATATATATATTTTATATAAAATTTTATATAATTTATAATATATTATATATATATTAATAAATTTTTAAAATAAATTTTTATATATATATATAAATTTTTAATTATATATAAAATATATAATCATAAATATATATATATATATATATAAATAATATATAATATAAATTTTATATATATATATATTTATATATATTGTATAAATTATATATATAATTATATATTTATATATATATATAATATAATATATTTAAAAAAAAATATATATATAATTAATAATAAAATGTTATATATATATATTTTTTAATAAAATAATTATTATATTTTATATATATTATATATATATAAAAATATTATATATATATTATATATAATTATATATATATATATATTTAAATTATATATATATATTTATATGTTTTATTTATAAAATTTTAAATTATATAAATAAAATATAAATATTTTATATATTATATAAAAAAAAAAAAAAAAAAAAAAAAAAATTATATATAAAAAAAAATATATATAAAGAAAAAAAAAAAAAAAATTTTTTTTTTTTTTTTTTTTTTTTTTAAAAAAAAAAAAAAAAAAAAAAAAAATAAAAGGGAAAAAAAAAAAAAAAAAATATATATTAAAAAAAAAAAAAATAATTTTTTTTTTAAAAAAAAAAAAAAAAAAAATTTTTATATATAAAATATATAAAATAATATATTTAAAAGTATA
>NW_023640154.1:0-7500 GCF_015228065.2 Penaeus monodon
CAAATAACTCAAATACTAAAAATAAAATTGTGACAATGTTTCTCCCTCTTTCCTTGCTGCAGCTTTCGTTCACCCACGGCTAGCCCTGCGAAAGGAAAGCTTTGCAGTCTCTCCTGCAGTCACAGCCTCTTCATCGTCTTCTGAGTGCCTCCTCGTGGTCACCCATGGGTAACTGGGTACCTTGCGGTCACAGGCTAAACTGTGGGGGATCTTGGAGCAGCAGGAGGCCCCAAGGTATGGAGCTATGGCCTACCGGTTTGTGGACATGCTCTGGCTCTGTACCAACTCCTGCCCTTAGCCACCTCGGGTAATTGGGTGGCTCTGGGGAGTTGGGCCTTGCCAGTTCTCCTCCCCCCAGAAAGACCCACCGGAAAAGCATCATAAAATGGATATGCTGGGGTGAGGGATGTTGTCCCTCCCACCCAGCTAGCAAGATGGCTGTGGGTCCTGCTGGGGGGCAAATGTCGGAGAGCAGGATTGGAATGAGAGTTACTCGTCCTGCCTGCACCCCGGCAGGCGCCAACCCACCATGAAGCTTGTGGGGCAAAGCCGTCGGGAATCCCACAGGCGGATGGGCGGACCCACAGCCCGCCGACCCTCTAGCCACCGTGGGGTAATTGGGCAGCTCTGGGGAGGTGGGCCTTGCCAGTCCTCCTCCCCCAAGAAAGACCCACCAGCAACGCATCATTCAAATAGATATGCTGGGGTCCTGCTAGGGGGGGGGGGAAATGTCGGAGTGCAGGATTGGAACGAGAGTTACTCATCCTGCCTTCGCCCTGGCAGGCGCCAACCCACCATGAAGCTTGTGGGGCAAAGGCCTTGAGAATCCCACAGGCGGATGGGCGGCCCCACAGCCCTCCAACCCCCTTTATTTGCGGCAGAGGTGGCGTGCACCCAGAGTGACCACCCGAGGCTTAACCTCAGGCAAGCTTTCCGGGTAGGTGCTTGGAACATCCAGTCCTTGCGGCAGGATGAGCGGTTACCTCTGCTATCGTGGGAATTAAAGCGACTGGGAGTTGAGGTGGCTGCCCTCTCAGAGGTGAGAAGACCTGGTAGCGACATGATCAGTATGGGTGGGTATACCTACTACTGGTCGGGCTGCAGCTTTTCACCTCCAGGGTGTAGCCATAGCCATCTCTAGCCGACTTCAGCCCTCGGTAGTTGAGGTAACACCAGCTGATGAGCGTATTATGGCATTGAGACTGAAGCTTGCTTTTGGCTTCATGTCTCTTATTGTTGTATATGCTCCTACCGATGTATGTAAACTTGATGTGAAAGAGGCGTTCTACGCCAAACTTGCATTTGTGACAGACAATTGCCCCCGACGAGATATTTGCATTGTTCTGGGTGACTTGCGGTATCCGGCTGTAACCGAGCTGGCTATGAGCTGTCGGTCCCCATGTTTCGTGAGCTGATCCCAGCAGCGAGAATAGCCGCCTTCTCCGTGACTTTGCTTGATCCCAGAAAATGAGGATCTCTGGCTTCTGGTACCAGCACTCCAACCCGCATTGCTGGACATGGCACAGCAATACGAATACAGTGGCCAAGGAGATCGACCGCATTCTTGTTAGCACGCGATGGAGGATCCTCCAGAACTGCAGGGTTTACCGGAGTGCCGAGTTCTGTGGCACTGACCATAGGCTGGTTGTGGCTACCATGCGGGTCCACTTCAAAACTCCCCATCCCTCCAGTGGCCACCCTGTGTTTCACCTGGACAGACTAAGGGAGGAGGAGTGTGCCCTTGGGTTTCACCATGGCAGTCTCTGACCGATTCACAGAGCTCGACAACCTGACAGACCCAGTTGCTCTGTGGGAGCTTTTCAAGCGCATAACACTCAAAGAAACCCATGACTCCATTGGCGTATGCCAAGGGCAAGGCAGAATTCTATCTCCCTGGGGACATGGCCACAGAAACGTGTCACATGGCTCGGCTGAATGGTAAACAAGTCTTCGGCGCATAGGGCTCGGACACTGCTGAGAAGGGACAAAGAACAGTTCATCAGAAATCTTGCTGAGAGGGTTGAAAGCCATTTCTTGGTAAACGACCTTCGCTCTGCCTACCAAGCCCTGAGAAAGCTGAACTCTAATCCTTCCTCACAGATGACTGCTGTCCGATCAGCGGATGGACAGATCATCTCAGATCATGTTGGGGCTTGTGAACATTGGGCTGAGTATTTTGAGCAGTTGTACCAGGTAGACCCTCCAACAGTTAGCTTGGATGCAAGTGATACAATATTTGATTTGATTATTTCAAATTATCTGCCATGTCAACAGTTAAGGTCATTGGCGGCGAATGCCTTGTTAAATAGAAACATTAAAATATTTAAAACTTTTAAAAATTATCAATAAATATCTTACAAATAACAATAAATATATTAAAAATCAAAGCATAAATATCATGCTCTACGTATATAAAATTATTGCATAAACATTATGCATGATTAGATTGTATTGAAAATATTAGTCTCCCTAAGGAAACTAATAAGACCCTCTATATCACAATCCTCCCCCAATACATTTTTCAGTGTATATGGGGAGACAAGTACATACGTCTTTGGTCTGAGAATGTTGCACATCTTTCCACTACATGTGCGACCGTTAATGGCTCTTAGGATCCCTCACAAAGTGCTTGACTTTTAGCCATCATTGGTCCATGAGTCAGTCTTGTGTGCCCGATTCTTAGTCTTGTTAATGCAACTTCCACTTTTTGGTTGGGATGGATGCTAATCACCCAGCTGCCAAGGTCATCTCTAATCTCTCGCAGTTTGTTTCCAGAGGTATGCCTCCATTGTTCCTTCCATTTATCACGAAGACAACTCCTGATGCTGGGTTTCAGGTCGGTGTGTGGGAGAGGAAAACGAGCATCACAAGGCTGAGCGGCAGCTGCCTTAGCCTTCTGATCAGCTCGCTCATTCTCACTGACACCAACATGCGCTGGCACCCAACATAGAGTTATCTTACGTGTTGACATCAGTGCAAGCCAATCATGGACCTCCCTCACTACTGGATGTGATGAGTTTAAGCTCTTGATTGCTTGCAAAGCACTACGAGAGTCGGAATATATCACAATAGAATGGTTCGTAAGATCTCTAGTCATTTTAACTGCTGCAAGGATGGCATGTAACTCTGCAGTGAAGATCGAGGCTGCTAGAGAAAGACTGCCAGATGCAGTCTTCCTTCTGCTCACAGCTGCAAAGCGCACATCATTTTCAGACTTGAACCATTTGTATATATTGCATCTGATCCTTGGTACTTATAAATATGCTGAAGAAATCTCTCTCTGACTTCTGCTTCAGATCTCTCCCTTTCCCAATTCCGA
Source organism: Penaeus monodon (assembly GCF_015228065.2). Lineage (NCBI taxonomy): Eukaryota > Metazoa > Arthropoda > Malacostraca > Decapoda > Penaeidae > Penaeus > Penaeus monodon. Next base: position 3,320 of record NW_023640154.1, read on the forward strand.
CCAAATCCAGCTCGACTTGATTAATCCAAGGGGGAAATTGGGGAATTGCACAGCCAGAACCTAGGTGAGGCTTAAATTAAGATCTTCCACAAAATTCATCCACAGGTGAAGACCTGAAAGCCCCAGTACAGATTCTGAGAGCTTCATTGTGAACTGAGTCCAACATCCAGAGAACAGTGGGAGTTGCAGATGAATAAGCCTCACATCCATAATCAAGCTTACTACGAATAAGCGCTCGGTAAAGCCGCAGAAGCGTTGTGCGGTCTGCACCCCAAGATAGATGTGAAAGAACCTGCAAAATACTAAGCGCTTTTGTAGCCTTCACTTTTAACTGTTTGATGTGAGGCATCCATGTAAGCCTTGAGTAAAAAATTAGACCCAAGTACTTCACCTCTTGGACAAATTGCAGTGGGTTTGCTCCTAAATAGAGGGAAGGATGGAATTTTCCTCGTTTGTGGAAATGTATAGCCATGGTCTTACTTGGGGAAAATTTGAACCCATGATATGTTGCCCACTGTACAAACCTGATTTATTGCAGCCTGCATGTGTCCTTGCACATCCTGTAAGCTTCCTCCTGAGCAGTACAGTGTAAAGTCATCCACATACAGATTACACGAGACAGCACTTGGAACAAACTTTATGATGTCATTTATAACAATGGCACACAGGGTCACACTTAAGACACTCCCTTGTGGGACCCCTTCCAGCTGATCCTCCAGGTTAGAGAAACTGTTTTCCCACCCGAACTCTAAACCCTCCTGTTAGCAAGGAAGCTTTGTATGAAGGTAGGTAATGCTCCTCTTAAACCAATGTCATACAGCTTCAAGAGTATGCCATGCTTCCAAGTGGTATCGTAAGCCTTTTCTAGGTCAAAGAAGACTGCTAACATGTGACGTCGCTGTGCGAAGGAATTCTGTATACAGTTTCCATCCTTACAAGTGCATCTGTGGTCGATCTCAATCTTCTAAACCCATATTGATATGGGGTCAGCACGTTTTCCTTTTCTAGCAGCCATGTCAACCTGAAATTTACCATTTTCTCCATCAGCTTGCAGATGCAGCTGGTGAGAGAAATTGGTCTGTAATTTCCTGGTGTGGAAGCATCCTTGCCAGGTTTAGGGACAGGAATGATTATAGCCTCTTTCCATGTGGATGGCACTGTACCCTCCCTATAGATCCTATTGAATAGGTCCAACAGGAACTTCTGGGAGCTCTCCGGTAAGTGAGATATCATTTGGTATGGAATATCGTCACTTCCTGGGGCAGTCTTACGGCAGAGCTGCAAAGCAGAGTCATCTCCTTGCGCAAAAATGGCAAGTTGTATGGAAGTTCTGATCATGATTATAGTCATTACTATTATTATAGTTATTACTTATTGCATTAATAATTACAGTATTGTTTTATTATCATTAGTAGTAGTGGTAGTAGAATTATTATCATTATTATTATTATTATCATTATTAGTACTACTAATATCATTATTATTATCATTATTAGTACTACTAATATCATTATTATTATCATTATTAATGTAATTATTTTTTACTATTCGCCCGGGGTTTCCGCTCATTTAATAATTTATATAGCATTTCGTTCAGTAACAAGATCTCTTATTTAACAGACTTGTCGGAAATTACCATGAGCTTAACCTCTTGTTCTTTTCTTTTACCCTCTGGGGAATAGATTGCTTCAAAGGGGAAATAGTAAATGTGCTATTAAATTCATTATATATTTTCAATATGTAAGGAACAGAATCACTGTTGCACAGATAGATCTATATATTATATAGAAGGCCAATGTAGTCCAGCCCAGGGTCATGTCGCACGGGGTCAGGAAGCTCGGGATAGTGTGGACCGGGATAATGCGGACCAGGATAGTGTAGTCCGGGACAGTATAGCCAGGCAATACAGCCCAGGGAATGCAGCCTGGGGTATGTGACTGCGGTGGGGAGTCTGCCACTCTCATACAAAATATAGAGGCTGAAAAACGAACCAGTTGGAATAATAACACTTATATTAACACAGTAAATCAATTCAGTTCAGGTCACTTCACTTATGTTATCACTAAGTGTTTGTAATTTTTTACCATATTCATGACTATAAACTCATACTCACAATGTGTATCAGTGTGGAGTTCGGAGCCAAGTGGCTTACCATATAATGGCGACCACCGACCATGGTTTTCTTCTGGTTCGAAGCAGGGAAATGGGTTGTCTGGGTAAACCAATTGGTTCGCTGACGCACGCACGCACTCTCACACTTCACACACAAGACAGAAATAAAAATCCCAGTAAGAGAAACCATCATCAAACCCTTTACGCTATTATTCCTGTCATTATTATTATTACTGTTATTATTATTATTATTATTGTTGTTACGCCGGTCGCCTCGTCTCTCTGCCACCAACACAAGACAGGCTAGGCAGACGGCGTGCTATATACAGGGTCGTGAACACTGAACAGCTCCAAGAGGCACCGAGCACCACGGCGTCCCAGAACACCAAGAGGGAAAACGCCAGGAGGCGAGGTAGGGCACGAAATAAACACAAAATGACAGTCTTTCCTTTATTTCCACAAGTTATTTACCCGTACACTTTTCTATAGGCACAATACAGGGGGGAAACCAGCATGTCACACAGCACAATACAGCTTATAACAGGGCAACACAATGTTTATCAGGTCACAAGGCACACACGAGGTCTTCACAGGAGCAGCACCCAACCGCGTCTCTCGGCTTGTTCCTCCGCTCCTCCGCTCACAGCCAGCTGCGTCATGTTTGCCCAGGTCCCTTCATGTTAACACATGTTTCGCACAGAGACAAAGACCCACTGGCGTAGCATTATTATTATTATTATCTTTTTTATTTGCATTTTTAAGATCAAACACCGGGTCACCTAGGATGAGTGAAATTGGAAGATGTCTTCAAAGAATAAATGTTATTAAAAGGTATAAAAATGTAGATTTACTATAAAAAAGAAGAAGAAAAAAATGTAACAGTACATTACGAATACGGGTTATAATCAGTGTTTAAATGACAGAAATTCAAATACTTGGTGTTTTTCTTAGGGTATGTACTGTGCTATACAGAACTATTTTTTTGACTTCTTGCAGTGATGGATCTCCAGGTATTTTCTCTAAATATTGACGAGTTCCTTTCTTTATCAGGCCGATGGCACTAATCACAACAGGGATAGTTTTTGTTTTGAGGTGCCCCATTTTTTCAATTTCGATTTCTAAGTCCTTATATTTTGAGAGTTTTTAAAACGCTTTCGCAAAAACATTTCTGTTAGATGGCACGCTCATATCAATGAGAAGGCAGGTGTTGTTTCTCTTGTCCTTTATAACAATGTCTGGACGATTAGCCTGTATCGTGCGATCACTATGTATTGGAAAGTCCCTCAAGATGGTAAATTTTTGTCTCTCTGTAACTGGTTCTGGGTGGTGTTCGTACCAGTTGCTGTTGGTGTTCACAGAGAAATGCTATCAGACTTTCTAATGCAGGTATTGCCTAGCTCTGTCATGACGGTTCTTGCATTCGCCTGGTGTAAGGGTAGAGCAACCAGATACAAGGTGGTCAATTGTTTCTGTTTTTTTCAAAAAATCTACATTTCGAGTCAGCGCAGTTGTGTAGGACGTTTGCTTGATAGTTACGAGTGAGCAAACTTTTATTTTATGCAGCAAGAATATAACCTTCCGTTTACCCTTTCAGTCCGGAGCTGCTGAGCCACTGATGGGTTGCCATTTCATTTACATCAGCATTTTTTGCTCGAGCTGCGAACTGTGGAGGGTTTTTCTTGCCGTCGGGATTCTAGTTTTACGCCGATACCTTTAGGTAATTTCTTTGTTTTTCGGGCAATCTCAAATGGTGTCAAAAGATGTTGTTCTCAAATTCTAGATATAATTAGCGAGATAATTTGACGGATTCTTTTATGACAGAATATATAGAGTTATATTTAGTTTTCATAACATGAAAGTATTAGTATTAGTAGCAATAGTAGTAATATTATTATTGTCATGATTATCATTATGATCATCATTATTGCCATTAATAATTGAATTATCATCATTATCACACGATTAGCATAATAAATGCCAAAATCATTATTATTACTACAAAAAGGTATTTTTAAGTAATCTCTGAAAAGAAAATATTCTGAAAGATTTTCCTGTTTTTTTTATTTTAG
>NW_023640155.1:0-11536 GCF_015228065.2 Penaeus monodon
TATTTTCCGGAACAAAAACAGGTATGAAAGGGTTTTTTTTTAATAGACCCAAAAAAAACTGGAAAAAAGGATAAAAAAAAGGGGGGGGAGAGGGGGGAGAGTGAAAAGGAAAACCCACAGTCAGAAATAAGGGAAACAGAGGAGAGTTTTAAAGGTGTTTTGATAGTGGGGACATCTGTGCTTTAAGAACAAGTTATAAAGTAAAAAGGGGGAAAAATTTATGGGGAGTTCATGGGCTGGGGGGTTGGAGAGGATGAACAGTAAGGACTTAACACAAATCTTTAAAGTAAAAATTGCATGAGGAAGGGTGAAGAACCATTATGAAGCTAAACAGGTAAAAAAGGGGAGTCATGTGTACCCAAGGGCAGCAGAAGGGAAAAATGGGGAAGAAAAGTGAGGGTGGTGCAGATGGAGAAGGGGAGGATAGGGGTGTTTGACTGGAAGGGGGAGGAAGATGAGTAAGGAATATGAGGAAGGGGAGGGATTCAGCAGTCCGTTTGAATGAAAGGGGGGAAGGGTTAAATGGTTAATGGTTAAAAAGCAAGTAAAGTGTAAATCAAAGGGTCTGAGCCTATAGTTAATTTTGGGGAAGGGGGGTTGATTAGGTTAGTGCTAAGCGGGGCAAAGGGTTTGGTGAGTGAAAGGGTTGGGGTGGGGGTAGGGAAAGGATTAGATTAGAAAAGAATATTAATGGTTTGAGAAAGGAATAGGTTGTTGAGAAAAAAGTGTGGGATTTTTAAAGGATTCTGATAGGTTGGGGGGTCGGTGAAGGGGGGAAAGCAGAGGTAGAGTTGTTTCAAAACGGGGGCACGGAGTAGGATTGTGGTTTGGGGATGTTGGTGGTGGTATTGACTTTATGGAGTTGTGTTTTTTCCATAAGGTTTCACGTGCATAAGGGGGAGGAAGGATAGGGGGATGGGGGGAGGTTAATTTGGGGGCGGGGTTGGGGTCGGGGGGGGTGGGCTTTTGTTGGGGGGGGGTAGGAGATGGGGTGTGGGGGGGGATATTTAGAGGAGGATGGATTCGCATTACTTGGAGGGGAAGGAGCAGATTTTTGTAAGTTTTGGAGATTGAGTGTCATTTTTTCATTCGGTAATCTTGAATTTTTCAATGGTTTTTTTCGATTTGGTTGGGGATTTTTGGGGGGAAAAAAGGTTTTTTTGTGGGGGGGGGAAGAAAGACTGGTTCTAAAGCATGGAGAAAAGGGAAAAGGTGGAGGTGTTTGTTGGTAGGGAAAAAGAGGGGAAGGGGGTGGAACTTTGTTCTGTCTGTTAGGGGTAGTGCAGGAGGGAGGGGGGAAAGGTTTTTGGGTTTGTAGTGGTGTGAAGTATCGTATTAAGATTGGAGGTCTGGATTTAGGTGGAAAAGAGTTTGACTGGAAGGTAGGGGAAAAGGGGGGGGGGGTTAGATGTGGGGGGGTGGGTTAAAATTGGGTAAATGAGCAGTTTTTCGGGAGAAAGGAGTAAAGAGAAACCCAGTCGAGGGTTTTCTTGTCTGCTTCACGTATGTGAGTCCAATTTTAATCTGAGAGTTGCTCCCTCGACTAAAATTTATGGGTGGGAAACCCTAAAAAAAATACAAGGGGGGCCCCGCCACATTTGGGCACTGTGGTGATGGCGGGGCGTAGATCGGTATGGCCGGGTTGGGCCATATGGAGGGTGTGGGGGAAAAAATGTTTGCAGGTGTCCTGACCCCAAAAATTTTGGGCACTGACGTGGGGGGGTTTTGGTAGGGACGAACAGGGGGGGATTCTCCCCCCTATGTAGACGTTTAAAGGGAAGGTCATGCCTACAAAAGGAATTTTGGCTATGTTTGGGGTTTTTTTCGATGACCTTGGGGGGAATGGAGTAATTGTACTGTGTTGCATCATAGTCGGAACGGGAAAATAGGCTCTCCCCCAATCTGACCAAACTTTGTATGATTTTGGGAATTTTCTGGGGGATTGAAAATTTTTCCGGTGCAAGTATTGAGGGTTGGGTGGGGTTCTGCAAGGGGGGACCTATATCTGTTAGTTTTTTTTAATGCTATAGCTTGGTTTTTGGGTGTTACTGTGACAAACGGGAGGGTCGGTCGGCTACGGGAAAAGACTTTTCCTACTTTTTTTGGAGACATTGTTTTGGGAAAGAAAAGGGTGTTGCAGGGAAAGGGAGCCCGTGGGGGGGATCACGAAAAAAAACGGGGCCCATTGGGTGCGCTAGAGGGATTTAAAAATTTTTTTAGGTAGGGGGAGTCGAAGGGCGGGGGCGTGATGAAGATGGGTAGTGGTTTTGGAGGTGAGTTTGGGGAGGTGGGGGAAAAGGCTGTAAGTTTAAAGGGGGGATGAGGGGGTTGATGTTTGGGGGTTGTGGGGTGAGGTTTGAAGTTGAGATTGCTGGGGAGTGGAAATGTTCTTAAGGGTTGATTGTTTGGTACTGTATAGTGGATTGATGAGGGGGGAGTATTTCAGTGTTCGGAGCCGTGGTCAAAGGGGACTGGGGTCAGGGAAACTGGGGGTTTTGTCGTTTGGGGGTATTTAAAAGGGCAAGCCCCCATTTCCCCCATAGGGGGAATAAGTTTCATTACTGGGCCATGGTAAACCGGATTTTTGTTGGGGATAAAAACGCCCCCTCAGGGTCCCCCAGGGTAAGGGGTAGATAATAATCAGGGGAATACCTGCCCAAGGCTCCCCCAGGCCCTTTAGGACGCACAAATCAGCCCTTTTTCCCCCTTTGCACGGCTCTCAACCTTAGGGGTGGGTGAGAAGGGTTTTGGGGAGGGACGAAACAAAAAAAAAAATGGGAAGGGGAAAAAAAGACCACAAAAATTGTTGAGTAGGGGGGTCCCCCGGTTGGGGAGTTCCCCATCTTGGGGCCCCTTTTTCCCCCCTAAGCCCCCCCCAAACAACGGGGGAAGGGATTGGGGGGGTAGGGGGAAGGGGAGGATTTAAGGGGGGGATAGTAAGAGGATTGTTTTCTCAGGGTTTTGATATCCTCAAAATTTCTGGGGGAAAGTTAGGTGAGAAAAATAGACAGTTCTAGGAGCAAGGAAAAGGGAGGTGTGGGGAGAAAGTGGTTTTGATGAGGGGAGGTGGGTTTAAAATTTTCTAGTGTGAAAGGAAAGTGAGGAAAAGGGGGCAGTCTCTACCAGGGAAGTGGTAGAAACTGGAATATCTGGATTTAGAATGGCAAATTAATTTAACTGGGAGAGAGGGAGTTGAGGGGGAAGCATGAGAAGGAGGAAAGGGAGTAGTGTCGAGTGAGGTAGTACAGCAAGAAGGACAATAAGGATGGACAGTAGAAATATGGGAGGAGGGGGCAGATGAAGAAGATGGATGGATATTGGATGAGAGAGAGGGATGTTTTTCTGATGGTCAAGTAATGACATAGATGAATGATCAGAATGAATGTGATGACAGCAACTACCAAGGAAGGAGGAGGAGGAAGCAGTAGTAGTGGTCGGAGCTATGATTAAAGAAGAGTCAGAGGTTAAATACATATTTGATAAGGGGGGAAGCCTCAGTGCTCCTAATAGAGATATGAAATCATCATTAGCTATGGTGAGCTTGAAATATATAAAACAAAACAGTCCACTCCTGAAGCATTTCAGCAAACGAACAAAACAGGCTACTTAAGATGGCACACAAATTATAAATATTTTCATAAATAACATCTATATCTGAACATCTCAATTTTTCTCAATTCATATCAGATCCATGTGAATTAGGGAAGTCTATTATAAGCCCATATCCTAGTCCATCCCAATCCCAAACATCTGGAATTGTGTTCAGGTTCGGGTTCGTGAAGCAGCAGCACAAAGTAATGTGTCCCTAGTCACTTCCAGGGTTCAGGTTCGGGAGTTTGTGAAAGCCCCAGACGTAAACACAACGCTGGCTATGCATAATTGTTTGTCTTATTGTGGAAGATATGGGGAATATTGCGATTCAAGTATGTATTTTTTTGCTTCTTCACTGACAAAAATATGAATAACAGGTGGAAAGTGATAAGGCAAGGTATATGTCTGCCACGGATAACAATTGTTGCAAACATCCAAATAATTTACAACATTCATAAGTGTTAGAAGTTATTGTATATGTTTCCTCTCAACTCTTCGTATTTGTTAATAATTAGAAATAACAACACTAAACTAACCATGCTCAACAAAGTGTTTGAGGGACATTTACAATATAAACTAATAATTATTAAGCGTAAGGCAGGTTTGGATGAGTATGCACCAGAAAGTTTTTGACATGAAATTCAAATCAATACCAGGGTCTACACATTCATAGCACACAAAGCCTTGCCACAAGATGGGGACTAACAATTCAAAGACCACGAAACGAAAGATTAGAGTTTGGGTTCTAGATGGACTTGGGTATGGGCATGTAGTGACAACTGGAAGACAATATGGGCTGGAGTAAAATCCAAGTATTTTAATTATAAGCATCAAAAAACCTGATCCCAATACAGTAATAATCAACAGCGCCGTTGACCCGTTCATTACCCCCTATCAAGCAATCCTTGCCCTTTAAGAAACAGTATAGGGTTTTTACAAAGGGGGGGAAAAAAAAAAAGGGGGGGGGGGGGGGAAAAAAAAAGGAGGGGGGGGGGGAAAAGGGGAAAATAAATTAAAAAAAAGGGTTAAAAAAATTTGGGGGGGGGGGGGGGCCCCCCGGGGGGAAAAATTTTTGGGGGGAAAAAATTAAAAAAAAAAAGGGGGGGAAGGGGGAAAAAAAAAAAACCCCCGGGGGGAAAAAATTAAAAAAAAAAAACCCATTTTTTAAAACTAACCTTTTAAAAGGGCCAAAATTTAAAAATTTTTTAAAAACCCCCTTTTTTTCCCCCCCCCTTTTAAAAAAAATTTTAAAATTTTTGGTTGGGGGGGCCCCCAAAAACCCCAAAAATCCCCAGGGGGGTTTTGGGGGGTTTTTTTTTTTTTTTTTTTTTTTTTTTTTTTTTTTTTTTTTTTTTTTTTTTTTTTTTTTTTCCCTTTTTTTTTTTTTTTCCCCCAAAAAAAAAAAAATTTTTTTTTGGGTTTATTTTTTTTTTTAAAAAAAAAAAAAAAAAAAAATTTTTTGGGGGAAATTTTAAAAATTTTCAAAAAAAAAAAAAAAATTTAAAAAAAACCCCCCAAAATTTAAAAAAAAAAAAAAAAAAAACCCAAAAGGGGGGGGTTTAAATTAAAAAAAGGGGGGGAAAAATTTTGGGGGTTTAAAAGGGGGGTTTTAAAAAAAAAAACCCGGGCCCCCTTTAAAAAAACCCCCGGGGGGGGAAACTTTAAAGGCCCCCAAAAAAAATTTTTTTTCCCAAAAAAAAAAGGGGGGGGGGGAAAAAAAGGGGAAAAGGCCGGATTTTTTTAAAAAAAAAAAAAAATTTGGGAAATTTTTAAGAAAAAAAAAAATTTTTCCCTTTTAACCCCCCCTTTTCCTTTTTTAAAAACATTTTTTAAAAAAAAAAACCGGCCCCTTTTTTTTTTTAAAAAAAAATTTAAAAAAAAAAAAAAATTAAAATTTTTTTTTTAAATTTTTTCCCCTTTTTTTTTTTTTTTTTTTTTCCTTTTTTGGGTCAAAAAAAAAATTTAAAACCAAAATTTTTTTAAAAAAAATTTTAAAAAAAAAAAAAAAAAAAAAACCCAAAATTTTTTTTTTATTTTTTTTTTTTTTTTTTTTTTTTGCCCTTTTAAAAAAATTTTATTTTTTTTAAAAAAAAAAAATTTAACCCCCCCCAAAAAACCCCCAAAAAAAACCCCAAAAAAAAAAAAAAAAAAAAAAAAAAAAAAAAAAAAAAAAAAAAAAAACCCCCGGGTTTCCCAAAAAAAAAAAAAAAAAAAAAAAAAATTTTTTTTTTTTTAAAAAAAAAAAAAAAAAAAAGGGGGAAAAAAAAAAAGGGGGGGGGGGGGGGGTTTTTTTGGGGGATAAAAATTAAAAAAAAATTTATTTAAAAAAAAAAAAATTTTTTTTTTTTTTTTAAAAAAAATTTTTTTTTTTTTTTAAAATTTAATTAAATAAGTTTTTTTTTTTTTAAAAACCGGGTTTTTTTTTTTTGGGGGGGGGAGAGAGGAGAGAGAGGGGAGAGGGGGGGGGGGGGGGGGGTTTTTGGGGGGTTTTGGGGGGGGTGGGTGTTTTTTTTTGGGGGGGTGTTTTTTTGGGGGGGGGGGGGGGGGGGGGGGGGGGGGAGAGAGAGAGGGGGGAAAAGAAAAAAAAAGGGGGGGAGAGAAAAAAAAAAAAAGAGGGGGGGGGGGGGGGGGGGGAAAGAGAGGGGGAAAGAGGGGAAGAGACAAAAAAAAAGGGGGGGAAAAAAAAAAAAAAAAAAAAAAAAAAAAAAAAAAAGGGGGGGGGGGACAGAGAGAGAGAAAAAGAGAACCCCCCAAAAAAAAAAAAAAAAAAAAAAAAAAAAAAAAAAAGGGGGGGGGGAAAAAAAAAAGGGGGGGGAAGGGGGGGGCCCGAGAGGGGGAAAAGGGGAAAAAAAAAAAAAAATTTTTTGGGGGGAAAAAAAAATTTTTTTTAAAATTGTCCCCTTATTTTTTTTGTTTTTTTTTGCAAAATTTTAAAAAAAGGGAAAAAACCCCCCCCCCAAAAATTAAAAAAAAAAAAACCCATAATTTAAAACCAAAAAACCCTTTTTTTTAAAAATTAAATTTTTTTAACCAAAAAATTTTTTTTAATAAAAAAAAATTTTTAAAAAAAAAATTTTGGGTTTAAACCCAAAAAAAAAAAAAAAAAAAAAAAAAAAAAAAAAAAAAAAAAAAATTTTTAAATTTTTCAAAAAATTTTTAAAAAAAAAAAATTTTCCCTTTTTTTTTTTTAAAACAAAAAAAAAAAATTTTTTTTTTTTAAAAAAAAAAATTTTCCTTTTAATTTTTTTGGAAAAATTTTTCCCCCCCCAAAAAAAAAAAATTTTTTTTAAAAAAAAACCCCCATGATGGAAGTAAACAAGAAAATTTCCCTGAGAAAATATAAAATAACTGAAAATTTTAAAAACAAAAATTTTAGAAATTTCTATAAAAAAAAAAAAAAAAAAAAAAGGGGAAAAACAAAAAACCACTCCCCCCAAACCCCCCCACTACAAAAACCTTTTGGGGAGGGTTGAGGGCCCCCTCATTAAGCGGGATAACGCCCAACGGAAAACGCCCTTTCCCCAAAAGGACGGCCCCGGGGAAATAGCTTTAATGAAACACACTTGTGCGGGAAAAAACCACTCGAAAACACAAACAAAAAATGTTTTTAAAACACTACAAAAATTAAAGCCCGAAAACTCCCGTTCAATAGGGTTTTTTCTTTTTTTTCGTTTCAAAAAAAAAAAAAATTTTTATTTAATGTGTTCCTGAAATAAAACTAATTTTAGGGGTTTTGAACTCCCAAAAAAAAGAAGGGGGATGTGTGTTTAAAAAAGCTGTCCCAAAGGAGGGAAATTTAAAACCCCAAATTTAAAGACCATATGGCAGCCCCCACTGGGGAACCTCCCCAATAAATAACAAAGGGGAAAGATCTATCCCTATTCCAGGGGACTTAGTAACTAATACGTTAATACAGTTTATCACAGTTTCAACAGTCTAAAATAACGCGCATCTTCCATTCACATTTTTGATTTAAAAACAAAAGAAGATCAATATCATTCAAGTTAAAAAAAGTCCTTTTTTCTTTCTTTTTTATTTTTTTTACGTTTTTTGGCAGGGTGGGGGGAAAAAACTGGCCCCTAGCTTAAGTGTCTCCTCTTTGAGAAAGAAGGGATCTAGCACCTTTTTTAAACCCCCCAGTGTTTTTACCAAAAAGAAAAAGGGGTTTTTTGTGTTCAAAAGGATTCCTCCTTTTTTTTTTTTCTTTAAGAAAAAAAAAAAAAGAAAAAAAAGAGAAAAAAAAAGAACCATTTTTAAAGGGCCCGCTTTTGGTCCCAACCGCCACGGATTTTTTAAAAAAGGAGATAAATTTCGGGCTCCCTTTTTGGCATATTCCTTAACCCCAAGGTTTCACTTTTATACTGTAAACCCCTTGATTTTGAGTTGGGCCCCACTTCTACAATCAGCAAGAAATTTTACAAAAAGTTTCACTACAGTTATTGCAGCATTTTCATCCTGGCCCTTTGTTGAAAATGGGGAGAGCAATCGCAGGGCACACGGCCCTTTCCCGCGTCCCTTTCCTCACAAAAGGGTGGGCCCCTGGGGAAGTGGGAAAACCAAAAAACAATAGGTTCCAGCAAAGGGCCCCCTACCCCCCGGAATTCCCCCCCCCGCCCCCCAAACCCTAAAAAATAGTTTTAAAAAAAAATCTCCTATGCCCTATTGGTCATATTTGCCGTCCCCCCCCCCCTTTTGAATTTCTTTTCCCCTGGGTTGGGTCCCATCATTGCCAGCTTGTCAGAAATTCTCTTGGCACTCCCCCTTGACTCCAAACCCTTTAATTTGTTCAAATTGATGAGATTTACGTCATGTTGTCAAAGGGCCCGTGCCATTTCCCCCTGAAATGTCTGGGGTAGACAGGGCAAATAACTAGAAATAAAGAAAAAAATTTTAGAAATGGAAACAACACAAATCATAAAAAATATTTAAAAATACACACAAGGGGTATAAAAATTATACAAAAAGTATATGTATATGTATGTAGGTTTTAAAATATTTTAAAAAATTTTATAACATATACCCAAAAAAAAATAAATTTCAATACATATATTTTAAAATAAAATTTTTTTTATATATATTTATATTATATATATTTATATATATAGTAAATATAATTTTATAAAATAATATATATAAAATTATATATATATAGATAAATAATATATATTATATAATAGTATAAATATAATAATAATATATGTATAAATATAAAATATATATATATATATATTATATATTATTTATAAAATATCTATATATATATATATATATAACAATATATATAATATATTTTATACATTATATTATTAATATTTTAACAAAAAATTTTTTATAATATATAAATATAAATACATAAAAATTTTATTTACATATTATATTATATATAGTATATGTATGATTTTTTTTGTATATGTAATTTTAATTTATTTTATATATATAATACAACATATAAAAATTTTTTGTATAATATTATAGCCTTGTGTGTATGTTTATATGTTTATGATTTGTGTTGTTTCCATGTATCTAAAATATTTTTTCTTTACTTTCTAGTTATTTGACCACTGTCTAGCCCCAGACACTCATGGGAGGACAGGCGGACAACATGACGTGCATCATCATCAAGTTGAACAAATTGAAGGTGGAGTCAAGTGGGAGTGCCAAGAGAACTTCTGACGAAGCTGGCAATGATGGGATCAAGCAGGAGGACAAGAAATTCAAAAGTGACGGCGAATAATGACCAATAGGGCATAGGAGATTTTATTTTCAAACTAGTTTTTTGGGTTTGGGGGGGGGGGATTCCAGGGGTAGGGGGTCTTTGCTGGAACCTAGTGTTGTTGTTTCACTTCCCCATGGGCCAGCCTTGTGAGGAAATGGACGAGGGGGCCTGGTCTGCAGTTTTGCTCTCTCATTTCAACAGATGGACCAGGAGAGAATGCTGCAATGAATGTAGTGAAAAACGTTTACAACCTTGCAGATTGTGAGAAGTTGGCCACCCCAAAATCAAGAGGTTAAGTATAAAAGTAAAACCCTTAGGGGGGAAGGAATATGCCAAAAAAGGAGACCGTAAAGTTACTCCTTTTTAAAATCACAGTGGGGGTTGGGCCCAAAAAGCGTGCCTGAGAAAGGGCTTTTTTTTTTTTCTCTTTTTTTTTTTTTTTTCTTTTTTAGAAGAAAAAAAAAAAGAGGAACCTGGTGAACACAAAAAAATCTTTTTTTTTGGTAACCGGAGGGTAAAAAAAGGTGCTAGATACGTCTGTCTAAAGGGAGCACATTAAGCTATCCCAGATTTCCCCCCCTGCCAAAAAAAGTATAAAAAATAAAAAAGAAAGAAAAAAGTGATTTTTTTTAAACTTTAATGATATTTTATTTCTCTTTTATTTAAACTAAGTAGATGGAAGATGCGCTTACTTGGACGTTGTAAACTGGATCACTGTATTAACGATATTAGTTTTCAAGTACCCCCGGAATGATGGATAGACGTTTGTATAGTTTAGTTGAGGTTGCCCGGTAGGGGTGCCTATGGCATTAATTTTAGGTTAAATTCTCCAGGACAGCTTTTTCAACTACATCCCTTTCCTTCTGTTTTTGTAGTTTTTAAAAACCCGAATTAGTATATTTAGGAATGCACATTAAATATAAATAATTTTTTTTGTAAGAAAAAAAAAGGGGAAAAAACCATTTAACAGGAGCTAGGCTTTTAAATTTTGTAGTGATTCAAAACAATTTTTGAGTAGTGTTGATGAGGGTTTTTCAGCACAAGGTGATCAGGGCGCTATTCCCCCGCAGTGCGTTGGGCAAGGCGTGTCGTTCGCGTTACCCGTTAATGAGTGGCTCAACCCTCACCAGAGCGCGTAGTGGGAGGTTTGATGGGGAGAGTGGTTGTTGTATTTCCTTTTTTTTTTTTTTTTTTTTATAGAAAATTTTAGAAATTTTTTTTTAAAATTTTCGGGTTTATGTATAATTTTCATAAAAATTTTTTTGTTTACTTCCATCATGGGGTCTGGTGCAAAATTATATATTAGTTTTGGAGTTAGCTGGCGACCTTTTGGATTTTTCCGAACAGTGAAATGACTATGCAGTTAAATTTTTTCCATGTGAAAAAGTAGAAATTCCATTTTATGTTTGAAATGTTAAAAAAAAAAAGGGGAAAGGTTTGCCAATTAAATTTTCGGGAACCGGAGTGTGAATGTGAATCCATGGCATATAAATAATTTTTTTTTTTTTTCTTTTTCTTTTTTTTTTTTTTTTTTTAGAGGTTTGGAGCTGAGGATTTAAAAAATCCAATAATATTAGTCTTTTTTAATATATTGTTTTGGATAAGAAACAAAAATTTTAATTAATTTTATCCCCTTTTGGTTTATAGTATGTATATACACATATAGTATTTGTATGTGGTTATATATAGTATGAGGGAAATTTTTTGTGTGCCCATGTATGAGTGTAAGATACTTTGCAAGAAGATAGAAAACATAAACTACAGCATCATAGGGACCCCCCAATTTTATGTATTTGTAACAGCAACATACCACAAATATTTGGAAGTATTTGCACTGTTAAACATGTGCTCTGCTCTCTCTCGCTCCTCTGTCTCCTCTCTGTGTCTCTCTCTCCTTCTGTGCCCCTCTCTCTCTTGTCTCTCTCTCCTGGTCTCTCTCTTCTTGTCCTCTCTCTCTGTCTTCTCTCTTCTTCTCTTCTGTCTCTCTCTCTCTTCCCCTTCTCGTCCCCTCTCTTCTCCTGTCCTTCTCTCCCTCTTCTCCTCCCTCCCTCTCTCCCTCTCCTCTCTCTCCTCTCTTCCCCTCTCTCTCTCTTCTCTCTCCCAAACCAAAACCCCCCCCCAAAACAAAAACCCCACACACACACACACACACCATTTTTTTTTTTTTTTTTAAAAAACACAAAAAACACACACACAAACCCCCAAAAAAAAAAACCCAAAAAAAACACC
>NW_023640156.1:0-11535 GCF_015228065.2 Penaeus monodon
GTGTGTGTTTGTGTGTGTTTGTGTTGTTGTTTTTAAATTATTATAAAATTTTAAATATATTTTTAAAATTATATATTATAATTAAATATATTATAATATGCTATTTTTTGGTATATGTTGCATGTTGTATATTGTATTGTATATATAATAAACAAAATTTTTTATATATATAATTTAATATTATTTTTAATATATATTATTTTAAAATTTGTATTTAAAAATTTTTAAAATATTAATTTTTGTTTTTTAAATTTATATCTCCTCCCCCACCCCATTATATTGTGTGTGTGTGTGGGGTTTTATATAATTGTGTATATTTTTGCAGGGGAAATTATGTGGTTTGTTTTTATAAAAATTTATTATTTTATATTATATATATTTTTTATTTTTTTTTTTATTTTATTATTTTATTTTTTATAATTTATTAAAAATTATAATATTATGTTATTATAGTATGTTATATAAATATTATATATTATATTTTTCCCTAATGTAAAAATTGTTTATTAATATATTTATTAATATATATATATTATTTTTATATTATTTTTATTTTTTTTTCCACGACACCCACACAGACAACCATGCACAGTAACACATGCCACCCCAATGCCCCCATATATTTATAATAACATTTTTAAAGGAGTGGTGTGGTGCTAGGTATCAGAAATTTTAGAATACTCCGAAATTTTTACATTTCTATAAAGGTACATGCCTCCGTGGTCGTGCTACTTTTTTTGCGAAGGGAAAAAATACTGCGCGAAAAAAACCGGAAACTGCAATTCCCCATCTTTTATGATGCTCTTTGTAACTGATTTTTTTAACCTTTTTAAAATGCAGAAATGCGTACCCCTTTGGAAATTTTTTATTTTTTGCTTTTCCTTACAATTTCCCCCCCTCTCTTTTGTTCAAGGCCACAGTAAAACGAGTTCCCCCGATTGGGCCCTTCCTTCAATCACTAGAGAAGTGAAGAAAAATTTTGTTTATTCATTAACCCTCTATCTGTACGGGCCCTTTTTTCGGCGTCCCCCCAAGGTTTGATTACTTAAAGCCCAAAAAATAAACTTTTTAAAAAATAGCACTTTTAAAGGATTGGAACAGGCGTGTATGGCAAACCCCTTTTGTGGGGAAAACGTAAATTTTATTTTAAAAACATACGGAAAACTCACAAAAAAAAACATGCGATTACGCTTCGGGCGTGGGGTTTTCACATTCTTTTTCCCTTTAAATTTAAAAATTCAAAAATTTTTAATCAAAGTTTTGAAAAACAAAAGGTTTTTTAAATTTCGGGTGCCCCTGCTCTTTTTTGTCGCGGGGTTTTAGGGGGAAACAACATAAAACACTCCTAAAAAGTTTTTTCTCTTTTGAAAAAACTGAAAACTTTTGGGAAAAAAGTGCTGGGCTCGACCTGATTTTGGTACCCCCTCAAAGGACCCATTTGGGAAGGAGGGAGTGGATTTCCCCCTCCGTAGATTTCTCTTTAAACCGCCATCTAGGGTGCCTCTGGTTCCAGTTGCTTTTTTTCCGGATCTAAAGAGAAGGGTTTTGTTTGATATATAAAGGAAACATAATACTAAAAGGGTCCCCCTTGCAATTTTGCTATAAAACGAGGCCCCAAACCATATCAACCGAAGCACTATTCAAACTTTAAATTTCTTGATTCTGAGTTTGAAAAAACCAAGTACAACATTTCCGATCAGCCCTATGATCTTTTGGGTTTCAACTCTCCCAAAAAAAAATTTTTTTTTAGCGACTGTATGTTTTTTTTTTCATAAGAATTTTTAAAATGCATTTATTAACACTACAAAAGTAATTTTATCCCTTTTTGGGGTCAAAAATTCCAAAAATCTGAAAATGATTTAGAAAATGCAAAAGGAATGCGTAACAAAAGGTGCGTATATGAAAGGATTAACTCTATCTCCTTATTTTCTACGTTCCATTATCTTCTTCTTAAAAGCTTTTTTTAACCCCGGTTTTACTGAATGTCGCTTGCTTCGACCCTTTGGCTGTCGCTTTTCTGAGATGGCAGGTCTTTATTTTTTTTTTTCCCCCACCTTCTTCTATCTTTGCCCCATGGACTCCATGGGGGGGTGGGGGGGAAAAAAATAAAAAATCTAAATTTTTAGCTTTCTAAAAATTAAAGGGACCCTCCCCCCAAAGTTGTGGGGGGTAAAGTAAAATGGGAAGGGGGGAAATTTTTAAAAAACTAATAAAACAAATGTCTTTCGATTTTTTTTCAAATCGGGTTTTTTTCCTTTGCATCCCAAAATATTGGGTTTTTTTTTGTGGAAGTTGTGCCGATAAAAAAACTTTTCGTCGATTTCCCTTTGAAAATGTCATGATTTAAAAAATAAAAAATAATTAAATAAGAACCGCAAAACGGAAAAAGAGCCAGATTTTTATTATTTTATTATTTTACAAAAGGGAAAATTTTAATGTTTCAATTAATTTTTTGTTTTTTTCCTTCAAGGGGGGAAAAAACGTATGTAAAAAATTTCCGCACCACCAAGTTTCCTTTTATTTATGAAACCCGTCACGCCCATTTTTTTTTTCCCGGGGGTTTATTTCACCGGCAATTTTACTTGTATTGAGTGGAAAAGGTAAAACTTTCGCAAATCAACTCCCCAATCCACACCCCACCAAACTGAGGGACAGTCCTCTAAAGAAATGGGGTCTCTCCTGATGCCTACCAAAACCCCGGCCACCCCCCTCGACAGGGAACAGAGTGCTTCCCCCGGTCCCGACTAGTAGGAAAAACCCCCTCCCCAAAACTGAAGTCTTATAAAATTCATATAAAAAAGCCTTTTTGGGAAAACATTCTAGTAAGGTTTGGGGTTCGTCAGCCTTGAGGCTCTCGTTTACAGCTCCCCGCCCCCACATCCACGGGGGACCCGATGCTAGACAAAATGCCCCTGATAAAAACCCAGACTCCCTTTTTATCCCTAAAAAAAAAAAGGAATCCTCTACCCCAAGATACCTCTCAAAAAAAGGGTTTTTGGGACCCATCGAAATTTCCCGGACCCAGCGGTGAAACCCAGTTCTATAAAATCCAAGGGGGGCCCTTTGTTTAATGGGAAGTCCCTAAAAAAGGATCAGGCCCACCCATTGTCCGGCAAAGGAAGCCGGGGGAAATAGTTCCACGGGAAAACATATGTCCCCAATGGGCAACCCTAGAACACTGGAGGGAAAAGTTTATAAAAGGGGGGGGCGGCTTCCCTACAGGGTTTCCCAAATCTTTGAAAAGGACTTGTAACCAAAATGGGAAACCCTATCCAACGGAATTGTCAGGGAATTCATGCAAAATGGGGGGGAAAAAAAAAAAATCATTGAAATGTCTGTAACCCTTTTGTGTATGCTAAAAAGATCCGACCAGGAACATTTAGTAAATAAAAGTACCCCTTTTGACCATCCACCTGCAATGAAGGTCATGAGAATTGACTTGACCGACCTTCCCACATTAAATCCTCTCTTTCCTTTCACAAAAACTTAGGCTTAGGTTCTCAAAAGTAGATCGGTCTTCTAAACAGTGAACACCCTACATTTCCAATTTCAAACTGGGTATTCTCTATATTGACCTAGGGTTTTCCAAAATTGGATTTTACGGGCAGATCAGGGAAGTTTTCGGAACGACCACCTTTCCAATCTTTGGAGGTAAAGCATTCCCCCGGGGGAAAGGGTGAATTTAAACATGCCGACGGAATTTTTTTAGACAATACATTTCAGGGATCTGTAAAAATTTTCCAAAATTTTTCAGGGGTTATCATTTCCCACAAAATTCCCTTGCATAAAGCACCGTTCTCAAAAAGTACGGCAAAACTCGCCTCTGGTACCATGGGGGTCTGTGAATGCCAGCATGCTCATAGCCAAAAAAGCTGCACTAAGGCAAACCGGCCCCCGAAATTGCCCTTTGATCCTTAAAAAAGCCCCCTACCAAAGGCCGGGCAATGTTCCCGTAGGTAGACAGAGTGGAGCATATTTCCTTGAAATTTGCGGGCCCCCATTACTGGTTGGGACACTGCGGAACTTGGAAAGAGTACACCATGTCACCCCCTTTCTTTGAAGATAGATGGCTTTACCCTTTAAAAAAAAAAAAAAAAAAAAAAAAAAAAAAAACTAAAACATTCTATCCCTAAACCTGGCAAGGATTTTCCCTCCGGAAATTATAAAAAATTTTCTCATTTCTGCTTTGAAGCTGAGGTTTTTTTTTTTTTTTTTTACTTTGGTTTGATTATCCCAAAAAAACTGTAATCCCAATAACGAGGTTTAGAAAGGGTCCCCCACGAAAGGTTTATGATCTTTTGAAAGGGCTATCATGTGTTTGTGTGAAAACGGTTCATGCAAGCTTTCTTGCGAAAACTTCTTTAATATAAAGTCACAAAAAGGACCCCACGGGCAGTGTCCAAAGTGTGACCCTTTGTGCCCCAAAATGACATTTAAAAAAGGCCAAATCTGTCACTTGTTGTATTTGATGATACCAATGCGGGTCAGGGAAACTTACAGGTGTAAAAGGGCAATCAGCTGCAGAAAATTAGGTTGACAAGGGACATCATTTTTCATACTGTCCAGGAAGCCATGTCTATGCATTTCCAAAAAGGAAATTTCCCCTATTTCCCCTTATTTAGGACCAACCTATTTATGCCTTACGGGTGCCTCGCATCAAACAGTAAAGGGGAAGGCTAGAAACCCATTTAATTTAGAGGTTTTTTTTTCACCTGGTTTTTCACTGAAACCCCCTTTGCTCTCAGGGGATTTGGTTTCTAATAAAATCCTCAAATCTTAAGGGGTTTCAGGACCCCTGCAGCTGGAAGGGAGAAACTTTTTTATTATATCAACGCAAACTGATTTTTACTAAACCCAAAAAATTTCCGATTTTCTCCTCCAGTGGGTTTTTTCCCCCCCTTGAGGACAGTCGATCCTAGGGGAGCAAAAGAGGAATCTTGGGACGATTTAAATCTAAAATCTTCCAGGGTTCTATTTCCCCTTTAAACCAATCTAGTCGAGCCGGGGATAGGTTTGGGAATGGGAGGGCGATTCCAAAAACCAAAAAGCAGGAAAGTTTTCCTCGCACCTTCTTAGTAAAAAGGACGATGAGTATTACCGAGGGTCAAACTAGACGATGGGGTATAGATATAATATATTACATTAAACACGCACAAAAACACACACACACATATAGATTGGAAAAAACACCCACCCCACCACACACACACACACACCACCCCAAACCACACACCACCACACTATCCCCCCCCCTAAATAGTGCCCCCCCCGTGGGTTTTAAAATTTTTACAAAAAAAATCGGTTTTGCCTTTTAAAAACCTTAGTTTTATGTACGATAATTAAATAACCAATCATCAGGAAACTTTTTACAAGGGGGGGTTTACGGGTAAATAGAGGGGTTTTGCAAGTTTACCTTTGGTTTTGGTTTTCTTGATTTGGGAAATTTGGGAAATGGGGCTATTCCGTTAGGAGGGGAGTCTGCAGCTTTTTTAAAGGGTAGCCCCCATAAGAACTAATTCGAGCTGCAGTTTTTTTATCTTTTTTTAAACTAAAAGGGATTTTGCTTGGAAAAGAGAAACAAAATGAAATTTAAACTTGAGGATGGTTTTGTAAGATGCCAGATATGGTAGTTTTGTAGTCGTCTCTTGTTTAACTGTGTAATGCAGGATTGTTTGAAGTTAAAAGAAAATTATTGGGATTTTAAAATATTAGGTGGCTGGGAACCCTTTCAAGTGAAATGATTCCTTAAAACCAGTTTGTTGAAATTATCCGCGAAAAATAATTGTAGGCAAAATTTAAGGTTTTTAGGCTTTTGTTTTGTGAATAGGTTGTAGCTCCTAGGCGTGAAGTCGGTTCCTGTAGGTGTTGAAGAGAAAAAATCATTAGAAAGAAAATAGAATGTCTAACAAACATTTTTTTTTGTTCAGCTGCACAGTTTGATTTAAAATTGTAGGTGTTTGAACTTAATATTAAAAGGGAAAAGATTGTTATAAAAGAAACTAAAAAAGCGGGAAAAGCAGGAAGTGCCGGTAAAAAAGTGGTTTGAGTGAAAGGGCAGTCATTGAGCCAAGCTTGTTGTGCTAGAAAGGGAATGTATAGCATAACAAGAGCTAAATGATGATCCATTGCTAAATTATCACTAATAAAATGGAGTGATATTAAAAGTTTCTATAGTTGTTTGTTTAAACCAAACGAGCCAACGAAGCAGTTTTGTTCCCAATATCTAGGAGCTTACAAAGAATCATTTTAACAGGGCGTATGATTTGTGAGCAATTTCTTTACATGTAAAGAGTTACCTATCTATACGATGGTGTTATTTGGGGATTAACATATGAATGAATTTTTGTTTGTAATTGAAAGAACTAACAGCAGAATTGATGGGGCGAAGGGTAACCGAATTTTGTTTTATAGGAAGGCATATGAAACCATAAGTAGTGAGAAGGTAATTTACTCCCCAAATATATTTTCATCAGGTGTAACACCTATTCATAATCGTCAGTTGCAGAGAGGATGATAAAATTTAAATTTTAATTTTAAACATCAAGTTACCATGGTAGTTGTCTTGTATGGATAACGAATGCACAAATCTTTATCTGGTCTTTTAATAATGATTTTACGTTACCCTTTTACAGATTCAGAAGTAAGAAATAACTAATGCCACGGTTATAAGTTGAATTTCTTGATGTTTTTTAGCCAAAAGAATGGTTTTGGTGATATGGTTTGTTTTTTTAAATAGATATTGCAGTTGCGAGGGTGCAGCAAAATTGAAAAAGTATATATTATTTTTTATTATATTATATTTTTTATAAGTTTCTTTATTTTCATTATTCCCTGCTAAAAGTTCAACACACCACAA
This sequence comes from Penaeus monodon, assembly GCF_015228065.2. Lineage (NCBI taxonomy): Eukaryota > Metazoa > Arthropoda > Malacostraca > Decapoda > Penaeidae > Penaeus > Penaeus monodon. The sequence continues at coordinate 6,857 of NW_023640156.1, forward strand.
CGATATTTTCCTGTGTTCAAATCGGTCAAAGACTCTCTCTTAAATTTTTTTTTGGTACCCCAAAAGACACCTCCTAAACTCCCAAAATACGAAATGGAAAGATTCCTTGGACGTGTAAAAGGTTTGAAAAGAATTCCTCCCTTATCTATATACCTTTTTATTCTATATATTATATATATATATATATATATCTATATATATATTATATTTATATATATAATAACTCCATAGTATATAATAGATATAGCAAAAAGTTAAAATTCCTTTTTTTTAATCTTATCAGATGTTAATTTTTAACTTTCGAAAAAAAGAGCAACACTGGGCTTTTCTTTGCAGGAGAACCCTCTCCTCCCGCTTCTGCCTTCAGTTAATTCAGTGAAACAGATTACGAACTGCAATTCCTTTCATCAAATAAATGTATTTTTACCCATTATCCATGGGAGATACCTACTCTTTCTGATAAAACTCGCAGTATTGCCTCTAATTTTGTAAAGACATAAAAAAACTATCTCAACTGAAAAAACTGATTAAGTGTTCCGTGTTAAGCACCCTGGGGTTTATAACCCCAGAGGACGGGTGAATACGGAAAACTCCAGGGAAGAACAGGTTTTATTCTTACCTTCGGATAACTCATCATAGTTTGCGATTTTCTTCAGAGCGAAGTGGTAAATTGGATCCATTTCTTCTCATTTTAGTTTCATTCAGATTTTTTTATCATTTATGAAATTGAAGCATTTTCGAAAAAAATTGAGGTAAAACTACACATATTGATTTTTGTGTGTGTGTGGGGTGGTGAGTGTGTGTGTGGCGGTGTGTGTGTGTGGGGTTGTGTGTGTGTGTGGTGTGTGTGGTGTGTTTTGTGTGTGTGGGGTGCGTGTGTTGCGGCGTGTGGTGTGTGGGGTGTGTGTGTATGTTTTTTGTGGTGTGTATGTGTGTGTGTGTGTTGTGTTGTGTGTGGTGTGTGTGTGTGTGTGTGTGTGTGTTGTTTGTTGTGTGTGGTTTGTGTGCCGCGCGTGTTGGTGCTGTGCGTACATACATACATATATATATATATATTATATATATATATATATTGTATATATAATAAAATATTTTTTTAAAATTTAATTTTATATATAAAATGTATAAATATATTATTTTATATATATATATAAATTTTTATTATATATATTTTAAAAATATGTGTATGGATAACTATATATATATTAATATAAATATCTATATAGTATATATATAATACATATATTTTAAAAATATTATAATTAAATACATATATAGGACAAAATATATATATAAAACTATATATTATATATATATATATAATTATATAAATTATATATAAATATATATAATATATTGTGTGTTGTGTGTGTTTTGTGTGTGTGTGCTATAAATTTTTATATTAATTTTATATATATATATATAATTATATATCTATATATATAATATATATATATATATATTTTATATATATTTTTACGCAATACATACTATATATATATATCATATATATAAATATATATAAAATATATAATTATATTATAATTATATATATAGATATATATATAATATATTATAATATATTATATATTATGTAAAAAATAATCATAACAGCCCATATATAAAAAATATATATAATAAATATATATATATATATATATATTTGTATTTTATTAATAAATATCTAAAAATCACAAAAACAATAACCACTTTTATTTTATTTTATTTTATATATAATATATATATATTAAAATATTAATATATATAATATTTTAATATATATACCCCAATATACACCTATATATAATATAATATATATAAGTATATATTATATTATTATATATATATAATTTTATATATAATATATATATTATATAGTATATACTATATATATATAATAATATATATAATATACTATAAATATATATCTAGGGGGGTTTTTATATATATATTAATATTATATATATTAAAATTATATAATATATATTATATATATATAATCTTGTTTATGTTTTGTTTTGGTTATTATTATATATTATATAAATATATATATATATAAAATATATATTTAAATTTTTATATTTATATTATTTTATTTATATTATATATATAAAATATTATATTATATAGTATTATTTATATATTATATAATATTATAATACCACCAAAAAAAAATCACAACCCTATATTATATATCTATAATATATATATCTATATATATATTATATATATATTATATATATATTTATTATATATATATATTTTTATATATATACCTTTTTATAATACATATCTATACATTATTATATAATTATATATTATATCATATATTATATATATATATATATATCTATATTATAATCATTATTATTTAACTATATTTGTTGATATATTATATATTATAATATATATATTAAAATATATATATATATATATATATAAAATTATTATATAATCAATGTAGATTATTATATTCTATATATAAACTACTCTTAAAGATTATATATCTGGTTTTTTATAGTTGTACCATATATGTAAAATACCATAAATAATATATATATATCATATATAATATAAATTATTCTATATATATTTGTTATATATATATATATTATATATATAATACTATATATATATGTATACATATAGTATATATACATATAATAATATAATATAATAATAAAATAATATATAATATAATATATATATCATATATATCTATAATATATATAATTTTTATAAAAATTTAATAATAAAATGCTGCAGTTTAAACGATAAATAAATCCCGACAGACTCGAACCTACATCCGGTATGAACCACCATGCTAAAAAAATAGCCAAGACCCCTAAAAGTTACACTATCTACATTTCTCATAGATACATATCCTTTTATAACTAGTAATCCTATTACCTTCCTTTATTCTTGGATTGGTTATGCCTCTCATAAACTAGTCATTCATTTTTTTATTTCTCTATATATATTTAATTCTAACCCCTTTCAATATCATTAAAAATATCTTTTTTATTTGAGTTTTAGCATCTTGGCATCTTTGATATTTTGGGCCAAATTGGTTTATATTTGTAGAATAAACAACCACCTTGAAACAACCTTCAACAAATAAAAATTTATACCCAATACCAGGAAACACCCAAACCTCCGACCACACATTTAAAACCCTAAAAACAATATCAAGTATAAAAAAGATAATATTTAGTATAATTAGTTACTTTTAGTGAGGGACGTGAAATTAATCCCGGGTTTTGATCTACCTAACGTTTATATTCGACTAGGAATCTGTAATCGAAATTTCCTTAGACGAAGTTAAAATTGAGACATAATTTTAAAATTTTTAATCAGATTTATTTTTCATATTGAAATTAACATTTATATAAAATTAAGGGGTCTCAATATGTAATGTTTTTAGTTGATTTGTTTGCCTGCGTTTTGGGTTTTGTAATGTTGTTTTATGTCTTCTTGTAGCCTTCGTTAATATGGGTGGCTATTTATGTATTTTAAATTCAATGCCCGGGAACCAATTGGACTCCTTTCCAAAACACTATGGACTAACTAATTTCTCATTTTGGGCCAGGTTTGTATCCCCACCACATACACATTAAACATCACAAAAAAAAAGAAAATAATATGTGATATTAAATAATGGGCTATATATAATTTTAATAAAAATAGATTATATGTATTTTATTACTAAATATATAATAAAAAAATCGCCCTAGTATAAACTTTATTTTTTTTAAAATATTATTATTGAAATAAATTTAAAAATTTTTTATGTAAAAAAATGTATTTAAAAAAAATTTTGTTTTAAATTGAAAATCATTTCAAATTTTAAAGGGGGGTAAACAGTAATAAATTTAAAAATAGGGAAAATTTTAAAATTATTAAAAAGTAAATTGGTAAATATTAAAATTTCAATTTTTTTTGAAAAATAAATTTAAATTTTTATTTAATTAAAAGAAATCCCTTTTTTGTTTTTTTAAAATGCAATATTTGGGTTTTGAAAATTTTAGGTTTAAAAATTTTTGAAATTTTTTTTTTTCCCAAAAAAAATAATTTTAAACTAAATTTTTTTTAATAAATTTTTATAATTTTAAATGAATTTTTTTTTTAATTAAAAATTACGAACCAGGTAATAAAGGATTTTTAAAAATAAAATTTTAATATTTTTGGTTTATTTTAATAATAAAGAAAAAACCCCCCTTTTAAAATTTTAAAAATTTTATTTAAAAAAAAAAAGACATTTATACATAGTAAATTATAAAATAAATTAAATAATTTTAAAAAAAAAAAGGGAAAAAAAAAAATTTTTGTTATTTAATCAGCGGCTAAAGAACCCCAAAAAAAAAAAAAAAAAAATAAAAAACAAACAACACCAAACAACAAACAAACCACAAATATTAAAAAAATGAATTGGAAAATTTTTAAAAAAACCCCAAAAGGGGCTTTTTTTTTAAATTTTAAAATTTTTTTTTAATTTTTTTAAAAAAAAAATTTTTAAAAAAAAAAATTTTTTTGAAAAATTTTAAATTTTTTAATTTTTTAAAAAAAGGGTTTTGGGGGAAAACTTTTAAAAAATTTTTTTTTTTAAAAAAAAGGGGGTTGGGTTTTGCGGGGTTTGGAAATTTTTTTTAAAATTTTTTTAATTAATTTTTTTTTTTTAA
>NW_023640157.1:0-11534 GCF_015228065.2 Penaeus monodon
CCCACGGTTTTGTATAATTGGGGGGCAACCCAAAAAAAAAACCAAAAAATCAAATTTAAAAACCTGCTTTTTTGGAACTGGGGAATTTAAAAAGGCAGGGGGGGCCTATTAGCCAAAGTCAGTGAGAGCACGCTGGGCAATGTCAAGGTCTCAAACTTTGACTTTGCTGACGAGTTGCTACCCTATCTGATCTCGGGTCACGTGAGCATTGCAATGGGGAACCCGGGGCCTAGAGGTCTCTTTGGCCCAAGCCCAAAGATTCGGATTGGGGCCTGTTAGGGGAACCCATTCAAAATCCGCTTGGGGCGAGGACTTTGAGTATAGAAAATTTTACTACCTTTTTAGCGTAGCCCCATATCTCTGGGCTGTTAGCCCAAGAAGTCACTAGAGGCCCATAAACCGATCAACATTTGCAGATGTCGGAAACCTTCGAAGCCCAAAGCTTCTGTTTTAAAGGCCTTGATACTCCTTTTTTGCTCTAGGGGAAGCGATATCGGACCTGTCTAGTCCCTTTGGATTTCATTTTGATGCTTTTGTAACAAGTCTCTTTGCGGTTTATGGGTACAGTTAGAGAACCACTGTCCAACAGAGGGCTACACCTGAGCTGGCAGGGGACCTTTTGTTTTATAATCCAATTGCCAATCGGGGCTATATGGGCACCTAGCTCTTTCCCTGGGATGACCTGCCCATAAGGTTTTCTCTTGTGAGACAACCCTGGGGAGGAGGCCCGTGGGACACCCCGGGTTGGGCAGCTCGACGAACCCGTCTGAGGAATCAGAGATGGCCCCAGAGCCGCCGTAGGGACCATGCGGCGGAAACGAAGGGGGGAGCGGCCATGCGCCCCCGCGGCTTAGCCCCTTCATGATGATGAGATGATGAATACAAATTTAACATAAAATTTTTTAATTTTAAAAAATTAATAATATATATAATAATATATAAAATTTTATAATATATAAATAAAATAAATTTTAATGTTGTATTTATAATACAAATATATAAATAAAACAATACATTATGATAAAATTTTATATATTATAATTTTATATTATATATATATATTATATATATATATATAAATTTTATAAATTAAAAAAAAAATGTTATTAATTTTAATTTTTAATTAAAAAATATTTTATATTAAAAATTCTATAAATAAATAAATTTTATACATAATATATATATATATATATTTTTATATAGTATGTATGTAGTATTTATAAACCCCCACCAAAAAATGCCCAAAGCATATTTATTGGTGGAGTGGGGAGAGAGTGAGTGTGTGTGTGTGAGTGCGTGAGTGACGATTTGTGGGTTTTGGTGTTTTCTTTGGTAGATTAAAAATAAAAATAATATAATAAAATAAATAATAATAAAAAAATGTAAAATAAATAAACACGACATTGCGTGCGTGTTTGGGGGTTGTGTTTTGTATGTTGATTAAATAATAATAATAATGATAAAAATTAATAATAATGATAATGATAATATCATCTGCCTACATCAAAAAAAATCATCAATAACATACTTTCTACAGTTTTGTTCAACTACCCACATCCAAATTGTTAAAGTACTGAAAAACTATTTTTTTGGTATTTTTTCTAAAGGGCTGTAGGAAGAGCAGGGCAGGTTTTGAAATTTGTTTCTCAATACTAAAAAAGGGTTTAAATTTTATCAAAAAGAAAACCCGGGGTTTTCCCCAGACAATATTTATATCATCAGATTTGTTTTGGAGATGAAACAAATCTGATGATTTTTTCAGTTCTTTCTCCAGCCGACAATCTTGATGTGTTTTGAAATCCCGATGCAGGGGAGGGCTTTAAGTAATCAGGAAATTTTGGGGGAAAAACAGCTGAAATAAAAAAAAAGCAAAAGAAATGTGTAAAACAAGCAAAAAAACGCTTTAAAATAAAACAATGAAACCCTACGGACGTCGCCGCCATCTTTCAAACTCTACGCACCGGGGGCGCAACTTTCGAAAAAAATCTAGGGAACCAAAAACCCTCGTTCGGTAAAAACTAGGGGTTTTACATAATCCCAAACCCCCCTGGTAATGTACAAGCCCTAAAAACCAATAAACCAAAACAACCCCAATCCTGTGGGTTTTTTACACAAAGATCATTTTTCCTAGCCCGGGGGCTCTGCCCCCCGGACCCCTGTGTTAATATATGCACCCAGCCAGGGGCATTTGGTCCCCGTGGGATTATTTGCCTGTACCCCAGGGTAAAACCACATACCTTTTTATCCGAAACACCCAACGTTTTTCGCTTCGGTTATGGTCACAATTGCTTTGTTTCAAAACACTTTTTTTCAGCTTTTTCGGGACTGAATAGGTTTTAAATATCAGCTGTGATAGAACAAGTTTTTGTCCAGTATTCCCAAAAGGGGTTAAAAAGCCGGAATCGAGCAGCACTTTTAAAAAAACATTGCGCACGGGTTCCTCGACGTATTGGCTCTGGCCTTCAAATTTCCGGGGGGCAAAAGGCCATGCCCCACAAGGTTATTTTACAGAATAGATAAATACTTCCAAAACACGAAAAGGGGAGGAACAATAAAAGGAAAAAAAACGCTTTCATACATAAAAATGAGAAAACGTACGCTGAAATGAAAAAATATCCTCTCACGAGTGCGTAGCAATACAAGGATACTGGTGATGAGTTCCGTACATTTGTTTTGATTCTCACGAAGTAAACATGGAAGGGGCTTTGAAAATAAAGGGGGATCTTCATCTTGTCTGGCCTATATCTCCCTTTTTTCGATTTTCACACCTTTTGCATAGTGAAAAGGGTTTTGTTTCGTCAAGGAACCACTCCATCACTTTTTTTACTTATCTTGGTTTACATGCAGATAAATTTCCGAAATCTGTTTTTCAAAATTTGAAACAAAAAATTTTTTTATAATATGGCCTGTTTCTATATTGCAAAAATGATATTTTTCTTTATTTAAGAGTTTCCTAATTTTAGATTAGGAAAATGAGATCAAAAAACAACATCAGGAAAGTGAAATATCCCACCTTTGGGGAAATTGATGGCGTTTGCTCGGTATTAGACGGGGTTTTATTGCTTTTTTCATCCATAGTTTTTTTTTCACATTCCGCTTTTATAATCCTTAGATAGGGTTTCCCCAACGGGTCTTTAGCTCTCATTTTACCAACAGGCGTAATAAATTCCGAAAAAGAGTCCCGTTTTAGCGTGTCGGGTGGGTTGAGTTTTGGTTTGTTTGTCAACGAATGTTTATCTGAATTTTTTAGACATTTAATGAGACTCGTCGATACAATATATCTTGTATTTAATAATAAATTTTTTTTTTATCATGATATTTGATCTTTTTAAGATTCTAAGTAAGAGTTTTCCAGTAATTATATTTAATTTTTTTTTTCGGCAAATCTTTCACTTTTTGGCAGGGTTTGAAAAACCGACTAGCGTTTCGGTGCGGAGGGGTTTTTCATTCGGATCCTTTACAGCGGAAAGCCCCAGCTCTGAAAGGGATAACGGGCAAAGTTTAAGTGGCCCCCCTTTTAAATTAAAAAAACTTCTTCACGCGATGGGATCCTCCCCCCCGGGGGAAAAAAAGCAGGGTTTTGGGGGAGGGAGGAGGCGTATTAGGCGCAACCTCCCCGGAAGAATGGACGCCCCCTTCGCCGAAAATTGAAGAAAAAACGAAGGGCATTTTGTAACAAAAGGCATTGTAGGGGACCGGGGAAGAGTATACAAGTGGCCCCACACACTCTGTCCATTGATTAAAAAATTTACGAAAAAAAGGGAACCCATAGGAGGGCTAGGAAATCACTTTGGGGGTTAAAATTTATCCTATGAATGTTTTTGTCATACTAAATTTAGCATTTTTTAGTTATGAAATGTATAAGTTTCTAAGTTTCGTATGATTTCTTTTAAAATTGCAACTTTTTTTTTTTCTTTTAAATTTTTTTCTCTAATTTTAGCAATACGTTGGGCAAACAAAAATATGTTATCTCTTTCCCAAACTTTCCCGTTCAGTAATCCACTTCCCAATATATAGGGTTTTGTGTGTGGTGTGTGTGTTGTGTGTGTGTGGTGTGGGGTGGTGTGTGGGTGTGGGTGTGTTGTGTGTTGTGTGTGTATGTGTGTGGATTACAAATATTATATTAATATATAATATAATATATATAATAAAATATATATAAATATTATAATTATATATATATTATTATATAATAATTTTTATATATATATAATATATTAATATATAATGTAACGTGGCCGAGAGGGGAGAGTGCAGAAGTCGCGTCTGGCATAGAGGAATCTTGGGCAGCGGCAAAAGGTGAAACAGATTCTTACTGTTTGTTGAGAATATTGTAATGAGAGGATGGTACAAAATGCGGACAGAGGCAGTCCGGCAGCGTGCGTAGGGTCTGCTGCGCTCGCAGGCGACCCTCTTTTATACGTTAACTAGGAAACTCACAGGGGTTGCGTGTTGGAAGTATGGGGGAGAGGATGTGATGTGAAAAACGGGACGGCGCCCGCGGGGCGGAAGGCCTGCGGGTCGCGCCGTTCATGTCTAGAAAGGTGTGTATGTAGAGGGTAGGTTATTGTATTAAATTATATTTTTAAGTTAACAGGTCAATGGATGGCAAAAGTAGAGTGATGGAAGGTTCGCTACAAAGGGCCCCAAAGGGGCCTGAGCTTAAAGGGTTTCGAAAACCAAAATCCATTTTGAGCACTTGGGGGATTTTTGAGGAGGTGAAAAGGCATATGTGAAATAGGGATTACAATTATATATATTAATATAATATATATATAAATATATTATTTAAAATTTTGTGTGTGTGTGGTGTGTTGTGTGTGTGTGTGTGTTGTGTTTGTGTGTGTGTGTAGATGTATAAATTGATATGAATACACCACACAAAACCCAAACAACTTACACACACACACACACACACACCCACAACACACACACACACACCACAAACACACACTATAATATAATATTTAAAATAATTTTATATATAAAAATATGTATATATATATACATTATAGTGTATGTTATATATAATACCACCACAACCAAAAACAACACCACACACACACCACACACCCCCACACACACCCAAAATTATTAATATTATATTATATATAATATATATAAATATAATATAATATAATATGTATCAACACCTAGTGTGTGGTGTGTTATATATATTTAATAATATATAAAATATATATATATAAAATTTTTAAATATATATTAAAAAATTATATAAAAATTATGTTTTAATTAAAAATATATATTATTAATATTTTATATTATGTTTATATATATAATATAAAATTATATAAAAATTTATACAATTTTTTAAAAATAAATAAGTATTGAAAGTTTTAATGGTGTGGTTTGGTGGTTTTGTGTGTGGGTATATATATAATATATATTATATAATAATATATATATTTTAATATTAATAATATATAATATTATATGTAAATATATATTATAAAAATATATATATTAATATATTTTGTAATATATATATATGAAATTGTTTTATAAAATATATATAATATATTATATATATAATAATAAAATTATATAAAATTATATAATGATTATGTGGGTGTTTGTTTGTGTGTGTTTTGTGAATTTTTAATATATATTATTTTATATTAAAAATAATATAAAATTTTATATATTAATATATATATATATAATTATATAATAAACACATATAAAACACTATTTATCTAAAAATATGCTGTGTGGTGTATATTAAAATTGTTACATATATATTGATACGGGGTGGTGTGTATATATATATAATATATATATATATTTTAATAATATAAATATATATAAATATATTGTGTGTGTTGTGTTTGTTGTTTTTGGTCGGGTTGAGTGTGTGTATGTATATTGTGTGTGTGTGTGTATGACATTTTTGGTGAATATTACATATATATAAATATATTATTATATATAAATATATATATATAAATATTATATGTAATGTATAGTATAATAAAAAATTTACTATTTTTAACATATATTATAAAAATTTTAAATTTTTAAAATATATGTATTATATATAATAATATATAAATTATATATTATTAATTTATTTTATTTAATGGTAGTATTTTAACAATAAAAATTATTATAATTTGGAAATTTATCGTGTATGTTATATATATATATTATATTATAATTATAAATATATATATATTATTTATATATATATATATATGTAATTATAATAAAAAATATCTTTATATATAATTTTTAATTATAATATAATATATATTGGGTGTGGGGTGTGTGTGGTGTGATTAATATAATATATTATAATATATTTATATTTTATATAATATAATATATTTTATATATATTTATATATAGGTGTAATAAAATTTTAAAATTTTTGTTACGCCGACCCCCTCGTCCCCTCTCGCCCCAACAAGGCGGGCTAGACAGACGGCGTCTATTACAGGGTCGGAACTGAACAGCTCAAGAGGAAACGAGCACCACACCCAAAACCCCACGGGGGAAAAACCCCCTTTGGCAAGGGGGACGAAATAAACCACGATGACAGTTATTTACCTGTCATTTTCATGGGCACAAAAGGGGGGAAACCAGGTCACACTACGATACAGTTTAAAACGGGGGAAAACAAAATTTTTAAGGTCAAAAGGGGGCACACACAGGTCTTAAAGGGGAGCACCCCCAAACCCCTCTTCTGTTTGCCCCCGCCCCCCGCTCGCACATTTGACATTTTTCCCCGACCTTTTTCTGTTAACACTGCCCAGGTATCCTTATCATTTTAACACATTTTTCGCACAGGACAAACCCCCCGGGCGTAGCACCCCCCCCCCTATCAAGCAACGCCCTGTTGCTCTGACATACCAAACATGAACAAATACAAAATTTTTAAAATAAAATTATTTTTCTCGGGAAAAAAACAAAATTTTTTCAAACAAAAAACCTAAGGTAAATCAGTTCTCAGAAAAACAAAATCTTTCAACCAGCCGGCTTTTTCGCTCCGCTGGGGTCGTCTGGGGAGGTGTGGGCGGGAATTGGCAGGGGCCCCCAAAAGGGGATCTCCTGCCCCAAGCCCGGCTCGGGGTCACCAATGACGTTTGTTGCATCTACCTCACCGTAAAAATGCTCGCCTCATCTCGGTAGCGTCTCCACGCCCATCGCCGCTATGGAGTAAGTCATCTTTTTCACATGGCCCGGGAAATGTTTCCGGGCCCATGGAAAACCCCACCCGGTCCACGTGGAAAACCCGACGGTCGTTTTCGCCCCCGCAAATTCAAGGTGCATCAGAAAAGGGCCCGCTACCACTGGGTAGGGCCCCTTCCCTAGGGGCCTGTAGTTCAGCGAGACCCCCGTTTCCGAGCGGGTTATGCGGCCAACCAACTCCTCGCTCCCCGACGATCTTCTGGACCTCCATTCCTCACAAGCTCCCACTTTGCCCCAGTGGCACCTTCGGTCCTATTGGAAAAGTTGGCCCCACATGTAACAAAACCCTCCCTGGTCCAAAAAGGCTCCCCCAAACCCGCTACGCACAGCCAGGCGGGTTTTTGAAGGGGCTCACGGGGCCCCCTTACTCCCCGTTTACTCTTGACAGTCGACACCGGGTTCTAGACTCTGTTGGGGGCAAGGGGCAGTCCCAGCATAACTACCTCTGCACAGCCAAACCCCTGGAAGCAAGGGCACATCTTCACCGGCACCCTCACCGCTTTCCCTCCAAGGGCGACCACGCCTTTCTCTCGTCAGGTAGTCAAGGCCCCCGCAAACGTGCTCGTCCAGATCGGCCACATACACCGGGAGCCGTTCACCATGCTGCCCACGCCAATCGACCTCCCCTGGCCCTTGAGCTGCCACAATGCCCGTGACACCACACTCTCTGTGGTGCTCTGGAAGTCGCATAGTGGCCAAAAAATCAGGCCGCACTAGGTCTTCTCAGCCCCAGTGTCCCCTGTCAGGCGGCATGGTTCCATCTATTGACCCTCCCCCGCACATCTGGTTCGACGGCAGCTTTCCCAAGTCGGGGGCCCCGGAACGAGATGGGTTTCGGCCCCCCTTTTCGCCTGTCCGAGTTTTTTCCCCCTGTACCCTTCCCTTTGCCTTTGGACATGCACTGGATGGTGACCATACTGCCACAGTCCTTGCAGCACTGCGGAAGGCATTAGAAAACCGTCGGTTGAGAGGACTGTTTTCCCCCTCCCCCCCGACACTGATACGTCTGTGCCCTACCCCTCCGCAGCCCCAACCAACCTTGAAAGTGTAGGGCCACCTTTCCCCAATGCTACCTTCTCCACTTTAGCCTTCTGATCCGGAAAAACATGGGGGGCTGAGCAGCTACCTGGCCCTGGTTTCCCTTTAGGAAGTCCCAAAATCCAAAGGGCCCCGCCAGCGTGTGCTGGGGAAACCCGGGTGTGCCTGTTGACGTAGATTTTCAGCTGCTGGGCCGCAAAATGTCAACAAGAAATCGGGGCCAGGACCCAAAATCTCTTCCGCAGCCCAGGGACGACCTCCCTTTCAGCGCCTCCACATCCTGCGCCAGCTGGGACAGTTCTCGCCCACTCACGGTCCGCTTTTCATACCCCGACCTGGTGGGGGTGCCCCCCCAAAAAGGCGTTTCAAAGCCTTGCCCACGCTGGTGTAAGAGGCATGTTGGGATGGCGGCAGATGCCCCCGCACTTCCCCGCGGGGCCCCTTTGACGTTACCAGCTGCAGGGGGTTTTCTTCCTGGCTCAGCCCCGGGGAAGCCAGTTTCAAATTATGCTCCCAGGCCACCTTCGGTCGTATCGTGGGTTTTCGTTGGAGGCCCAGGGCTGCAGGGTGGAGAACCTGCCGTGAAAACCCAAAACCCCGGGGGGGGGAAGGGGGGGAGGGAGCAAAAGAGGGGGGTTGACCAGGCCGAAATTTTCCGCCACCTAACCCATGGGCGGGTTTCCCATGGGTCCCCCGCCCTTTGCAGGGACCATGGGTCGACACGATGCTGCGAGGCCCCGGGGGTTTTTGCACGGACCCCAGCAGACCCCCGTAAATTGACACTCGGATCTGTTCCAGAACCTTGTCTGCCCTTTTCCGCTTTCAACTTAATACCTGGACCCGCCTTTTCCCCCTTTACTTCCTCCCCCAGGCCCCGAAACCCCGCCCTTCAGAGTCTGCACCCCCTCCATAGTTTACTCTTTTAGCTGTTTCAGGCCTTTCGGTTACTGCTGAGTTTTCCATCTTTAAGATGCAAGAGCTTGTAGCACCCAACAAGTCGGGCAGAACGTTCCTCGCCTTTCCCTTGCCTGCATCTCGCGAGATGGTGCCCGCCCGTGTGCCCTCTGTGCCCGCTCTTTTGCCCTTTGTGCCCTTTCCCCCCCTCATACCCGGCCCGCATGGGAGGATCAGGTCCATCTGGTCGGCTTTTACCTCATCGTGCTCCCCAGTCATAGCCTCCCTCTGGTGCCCCATCTTTTGGGCGACATGAAAATCGGCGATCTCACTGATCAAATATCACAAATCCCCCTTTGACACCATTTGTTACGCCCGACCGTCTTTTCCCTCTTGCCACCAACCAAGGCAGGCAGGGAAGGCGTGCTATTCACGGGGCGTGAAACTGAACGCTCCAAAAGGACCGAGCACCACAGCCCAACACCCGAGGGGAAAACCCCCTTGGGAAGGGAGGGCACGAAATAAACACACGAGACAGTCTTTCTTTATTTACACAAATTTTTTTCCCGTACACTTTTTTTTTAAGGGACAAAACAGGGGGAAACCAGCATGTCACACTGCACGATACAGCTTATAAAAGGGAAAACAAAGTTTTTTCGGTACAAGGGCAAACACGAGGTCTTTAAAGGAAACAACACCAACTGCGTCCCCTCTTGGCTTGTTCTTCCGCTCCTCCGCTCGCAGCCAGTTGCTCATGTTTGCCCAGATCCTTTTCATGTTAACACAATGTCCAGGTCATCCTTATCATGTTTAACACATGTTTCGCACAGAAACAAAGACCCACTGGCGTAGCAATTTTGTATATTATATATATATATATAAATAATAATTAATATAATATATAAATAATATATAAAAATATATATAGATATGAATATATTATAATTATATATATAATTATATATATATATAGATATATGAATATATATATGTACTATAATATATATATTTTAAAATATATAGATATAGATATATTTTAAAAATATATGATATAATATATAATATATATATAATATATTAAAAATATATAATATTATTGTGTGTGTGTGGTGTGTTTTGGTGTCTGTGTTTATGTATGTATGGTAAAAAGTGTAATTTATATATATATATATATGTATATATATATATATAAGATATATATAATTTTTATATATATATATATAATACAATAATACAATATAATTATAATATAATTATAACATACATAATATATATATATATATAATATATATAAATTAAAAATAATATATTTCATATATATATACTATATATATATATATATATTTTATATATATAGATATTTTAATATATTTTTGTGTGTGGTGTGTGTGTGTGTGTGTGTGTGTTGTGTGTTGTATGTGTGGTGTGTCGTGTGTGTGTGTGTGTTTTGTGTTGTGTGTGATATATATATATATATATATCTTAATATCTATTTTATATATTATATATTATATATAATTATATAAATACATTATATAAAATTATATATTATATATATTTATATAATAATTATATTATATATATATATTATATATTTAAAAAATATGTGCATTACACATATTTTCATACACACCCCAATGAATATATTTGCATGTATACATGCAAGTATGTTGGTGGTTGTGCGTGTGTGTGTGTGTGTGTGTGTGTGTGTGGTGTGTTTGGTTGGTTGTGTGTGGTGTATCAAAATATATTATTAATATATTATAATATAATATTTTAGAAATATATATTATATATATATTAATATTATATATATATTTAAAATATATATATATATGTGTGTGTGTGTGTTGTGTGTGTGTGTGGTGTGTGTGTGTGTGGTGTGTGTTTTGTATATACCCAACACTTTTAAAATAAATATATTAATTTTATAATATATAATATATATTTATATATATAATATTATATATTTTAACATAATATATATATATATATAATATATAGGAAAATATATGTATTTTATATATATATATATATAATAGTATATATGAGAGCGAAGAAAGCCGCGCTGGATTAAGATTTTTGTGTTTGAGAACTGATTTTATTAAATTTTCGGGAGTTTGTTTCAGTTTAGATATGTCAGGCAGAGGTCGTTTTTGCTATAGGGGGGATAGTGCTATTTCGTCGGTCTTTGTCTCTGTGCGAAACATGTGGGTTTCATGAAAAGGATGACTGGGCATGTGTTAACATGAGGGACCTGGCAAACATTTCCAGCTGGGTGTGACCGGGGGGCAGGACAGCCAAGAGACGCGGTTGGGTGCTGGGTCCCGTGAAGACTGTGTGTGTTGTGACTGATAAACTTTTGTGCCTGTATAAGCTGTTGTGCGGGA
>NW_023640158.1:0-27500 GCF_015228065.2 Penaeus monodon
CAAAAAACTCCCAAAAATTGAATTTTTTCTTTTTTTTTTCTTTATGCATTGTTATGTTTTACTCAAATCAATTCATATATGGTATTTAAACATAGAATGGACACAACGAAATGATATTTGATTCATTAAAACAAAGATAAACAAAAATATTTCCCCTCCTTTCTAGAAAAAAAAAGTTTATTGGGCAGGAGGCAGAATACATCCCAGCCCATGAAATAAGTTTTTATTGTTTTTTACACACAAGGGCTCTACAAGTGTTTAAATCACCAAGGACATTATTAGCCTCTTCTACATTTCACCCTTTTCCTTGACTTTTGGAAAGGGTCTTTTTTATCATTTCATTGTCATAATGTTACCAAGTGTCTAATAACAATTAAATAATCATAAAACAAAAAACAAAAAAACGTTCAATACAATTGTATTAAAAGAAAAACACTTTTTCCCTTTAAATTTTAAAGGAAAAGGGGGAAAATTCAGGATTGGTCACTGGGGCCTATGATAGACCCCTTGGGTGGTGAGCACATGCGGAGCCATCTGTATATAATAAAAATTCACAAGAAAATACAGGGGACAGAACATAAATCTGTGGTGATTGGGTTAAAAACAGTAAAATAACAGTAATGATAATAAATGGTATAAAAATTTATCCAGATAATTCAAGGAATGGGGTAAACAAGGGGAATAAATTTGGATAGAAACTGATTTTTGGGATTTAATTTTAAGTCTTATGGACCATTTTGTTAAACAAAGAGGCATTTTAAAGTTTTTTTATGACTATGTAGCCTGATTGCAAAAAAAATATAATAAAAAAATAAAAAAAAATTATGGGAGACAGTGTATGAGCCAAAGGGTCTAATAAGTTGAATAAATAAATTATTTTATTCAGCTGGGACAGTACCCTTAACCCTTTAATCCTTTCACCTACATGCTCAGAAATCATTATACATACATACATATATATGTATATATATATATATATATATATATATATATATATATAAATATATATATTTAAATATATATATATACAATATATATATATATTATATAATATATATAATATATACATATATATTATATATATTATACATATATATATATATAACATATTTTATATTATTAAATATATTTTATATTACTATATATTATTATATAATATATTATATATAAAAATTATTATATATAATTATACTTAGTTTTTCCATATATATGTTATATCAATATTAAAAAGGGAAAAAAACTTTCCGTGCTGATACAATGGAAAAAAAACCCAATAAAAAACTAGATTTTTTTGAAAATGAGATACTTTTCAAAATCCACCTGGATTCCACCCTCAGGTCTAAAGGGGAAAGGAGAAGAGGGGGTATAAAAGGGAAAAGGGGGAAAGGGGAAACGGAACACGGGCAGGTGAGGACAGACAAACAAAAGCAATTGAGGTCAATCAGGTCGGAAATAAGGCGGACTAGCCAGGAAAGGCGGATGATGTGGAAGCAAGGGATATGCGGGGAGAAAACCCATTGTTCAATTTTGAAATTAGGCAGAGCTTTATGGGGAAGATTCTCCCAATTGCAGGATGGACATCGCGGTTTGGGAAAGAAAATCTGCACCCTGACCCCCCCCCTTTGTGGCCAATGTCGCACTGATGGCAACAACAACAATAACAATGCCCTCTTTAGTCCTCACCTGCCCCGTGTTACCGCGTTGCCTCTCCTCTCTCCCTTTTTATACCCCCTCCTCTCCCTTTCCTCTTCAGACCAATGGAAGGAATCCAGGTGGATTTCAAAACTATAGTCTCTTTTTCAATAAATTTTAGTTTTTGTACTGTGGGTTTTTCTTTCATGTGCTGTATATTTATATATAAATAATTATATATATATATATATTTTATAAAAATATATTATATATAATATTATATATATATATTATATATTATATATATTATATAATATATAATTATTTATATATAAAAATATTATATATATATTTTAAAATATATATATATATTTTATTAATATAATATTATAATATATATATATATAATTATATATATATATATATATATTTATAAATATATAAATATATATTATTTTTTAATTTTTTTTAAATATTTTATAAAATAAATTTTTAAAAAATTTATTTTTAATATTTTATATTATATATATATATATATATATATTATATATATATAAATATATTAAAAATATATAGATATATATGTATAATAATATAAAATATAATATATATATAAATATATATATATATATAGATAGATAGATAATATATGAATATATATGATATATATATATAATATATATTAATAATATTTATATATATATTATATATATTATTATTATATTTGTATTTCTTATAGTACTACAAATGTATATTATATTTTTATATATAATTTTTTAATATATTTTTATATATATATATATATTAATATTTTTTTATTTGTAGCCAATAAGTTATATAGCATATATTAATATAATATATAATATATAATATATATATTAAAATAATTATTATATTTGTATGTACATATGTTGACATTATAGTATATATATCATTATATATATATATAATATATTTTATGTACATATTTATATATATACACACTTTTGTATTACATAAAATTGTAATATATGCATATAATTATTATATATATATTATATATATATATAATATATAATATATATAAAGATCTACATACATATATACAACACACACACAGATCTTTCCCCAAAGCTATGTAAGTAATGAGGGGTCACCCTTTGTTTTTCCCACCTAAAGGGGACCGTCCCAAAAAAGGGGGGGGGGGAGCTTAAAACAAAACCATCTTATCATTTTTTTTAAAATTTGGGGAATATTTTTTATTGTAACATTCCACACCTTTGCTGAAAATTTTTTGTGAAAATTGCCCCAAGGGGGGAAAAAAAAAAAAAACGCCCCCCCCCCCCAAAAAATTTTTCATCCAATACGTTCTTGTGTACCGCCTTGTCCCACAGTTTCATGTTTTCAATAAAAAAAATAAAAAAAAATGTTTAAACATCGATAGACCCAAAGGTTTATCGCAGGTTTTTTTCGAAATTTGGTTTTAGTTTTCTCAAAAAAAAAAAAAAAAAAAAAAATTTTTTGCCAAAAAAAGAAAAGACCAAAATTAAAAAAAAAAGCAATGGCAATCTTTTCCCCATAAAATAAAAGAAGGTCCGATCTTTGTCAAGGGTGATAAGGGCGTTCTGGGGAAACTCGAGGTTTGTAGGCCTATTTCACAGTAGTCCCGATCGGATAAACTTTTCTTAATCTATATTTCATGGCATGTTTCTTTGGAGACCGAAAAGTAAGAAATCACAAAAAATAAAAATAACACGATTTTATATATACATACAAAACAACGTAAACAGTAATAAAAATTATTATAGGCCTAATATTATGTGGGCCTACAAAAAATACGCGAATGCAAAGGACATGCGTACATTTGCATACACATGTACAATACAAACATACCGTTTACAAACATGTACACATGTGTAGACATTTTAAACACACACACCAAAAATATGAATTTTTTTAAAATCTTAGAAGAATGTGCCATAAATTACATATGTACACAAGTATTATTAATAACATTTAGAACACACATACACGTCTGCATACACTACAATATTTTAAAAACACCAGTACACGGTACACGATTTTTCACACATGTGTACACGTATTTACACAGTTTAAAAAATTTTTTTTTTTTTTTGCAAAACATGCAAAACTGTGGGACAAGGGGGGGTACCCAAGAACCCAAAGTGGTATGAAAAGTTTTTTTGGGGGGGGGGGTCACCCCCCTTTGGGGAATTTTCACAAAAATTACGCAAAGGTGTGAATGTTTCAAAAACAAAATACCAAAATTTTAAGGAAATCGATAAGATAGTTTTGATTTTAAAGTTCACCCCCCCCTTTTTACCTTCCCCCTTTTTTGGGATGGGGCGAAATTGGCTTAGTTTTCTCAAAATAAAAAATAAATGGAAAAAAAAAAAATAAATAAATAAATAAAAAAAAAAATAAATTTTTTTTTTCCCAAAAATTTTCCAAAAAAGAAGAGGAACGAAAAAAAAAAAAAAAAAAAAAAAGACCCCAATAATCCTGGCATTTGATAACTTTAATTTTATACCAACAAAATTTTTATCGAATAAAAGCGGGTGAGGGCGGTAGGGGCTTTTTTTTTTTTTTTTTTTTTGAGAAAAATCCATTTAAAATTGTGAATATTTCTGTAATTTTCTGTCAGTTCCTTAATAGAATTTTATAAACGATTACAAGAAAGAACTTAATTTTCCTTAAAAAAATGTAAAAATGTGAAAATATGAAAATTGGGTCTCGGTTATACGAAAAGGGGTCCCCCCTAAAAATTTTAGGAAAATGTAAGGTTGGTTCCTTACCTGGCCATAGACTTGTACGGGTGGTCCCACCACTTGTATTAGTTTTCCTGATGTACATTGTTTACATAGAAAACAGCTGTTTGGGTGTACATGTACCCAAAAAGTTCCTTGGTGTGTGTGTGTTTTTAATGTTACACGTGTGAAATTTGGGAACAGGTATGTATTTTAGATAATGTACGCATGCCGTTTGCATTTGCGTATGTTTTAGTAGGCCCAAAATATAGGCCATATATTAAAAATATTATATATATATATATATTATATATATTAAAAATATAAATATATTTCATGTACTTTTAGTTTGTTTGTATGTTGTAGTAAAACGTGTTATTTTATTTTTTTGTGATTTCTTACTTATTTGGTTCCAAAGAACAATTTACATGAAATATATGGTAAGAACGGTTATCCGATCGGGAAATACATGTCAAAAAGGGGAAAAAATCTCGATTTAACAGAAGCACCGTTATCACCCCATGACAAAGATCGGACCATACTTGTTTTTTTAGGGATATAAATACCCATTTTTAACAAATAACCTAAGTCTGAAATTGCTTATCTGATGTACCGTCGAATGCAAAATATTTACCCTTTTTTTTAAAAAAAAAAAAAAAAAAAAAAATCAATTGTTTTTTTTTCCCATTTTTTTCTAAACCAACAACTGGGGGGGTTTCCTTATTAAACTTACCTTTCTCCGCGCTTTATATGCTTTAAAAATGTTTTTTTGCGTTCCCCGGAAAGGGTAAGGGGCCGAACCATATTTTACCCTTTTTCCCAATTTTGGCCAACCCTAATAGGTAAAATTTCCCCTTCGTTCGTTCGAAAAAGGGAAGGGGAATTAAAAGAAAAAAAAGTCAGACATCAAGAAAATTTTTAATTTTGGGGGGTTTTTATTGTTTTTTTTGGGAAAGGTTTGGTGGGGGGAAAGGGGAGGGCGTTTAAATCAGTTTTTAAGGATAGTATCGTTTAAAAAAATATTGTTAAAAATTTATTAAAAATTTTAAGGGATTTGGGGGGGGGAATTGGGGGAAACGGGTCGGTTGTTTCAAAATCCAAAAATAATTTTTTAAAAGGGGGGAACTTAATTTTCCCCGGGGGGGGGGGAAAGAGATGAAAAATTTTCCCAAAGGAAAAAAAAAAATGTAAAGGGTTGGTTTAAAGGGAGGGGACAAAATGTTTTTTTGATAAGTAGGTTTCAAAAAAGGGAAGGGGAAGGGAATTTGGGTTGCGAAATGTAAATCTGGCATTGCTTAGTTAAGTTTTGGGGGGGGGTTTTTGGGGTGTAACGGAAAGTTGGTATTAAGGGGTGGGTGGGGGTTAAAATTAGTTAATAATTTTACTTTGAGGGGGAAGGGTTTTTTAAAAAATGGGGTTTAAAATTTTATATTGGGATGGGGGGGGGAAATGGGGGAAAGGGGGAGGGGTTTTTAAAACGGTGGGCCGAAAATAGGTTTGGGGGGGGAAAAGGGGGTTAAAAAGGAAAGGAAGGGGTAAACGTGAAAGGGAATTTTTGAAAGGGGGGTTGACAAAGGGTTTTCTGAAAATTGGGATAATTTTTAAAAGGGGGGGGGTAAAAAAAAGAAAAGGGGGGGATTAATTTTTTAAAAGGTTTTAAGGTAAAAAGGTAAAAAAGGAATTTTTTAAATCGGTTTTTTGGGAGCAAACGGTATTCCTGGGGAATTTTTTTTTTATGTTTTGGGGGGGGGGGAACACAATTGGGAAAAACAAGGTTAAAGGGGAAGGGGGGGGTTTTTTTTTCTAGGGGGGTTTGGGGGTAAAAGGGGGGGGAATTTGCTTTTTTTTTTTTCCGGGGGGGGGTGGGGGGGATTAATTTTAATTCGGGTTGGGGGGGGGGGGGGGGCTTTTTGGGGGGGGAGGAAGGGTGTAATATCTTTAAGGAGGATGGTATAAAAGTTTTTGGGAAAGGACGGATTTTTTTTTTTTTTATTTTTTAAATTTAAAAAAATTTTTTTTTTTTTTTCCCCTAATTTGGGGGGGAAAGGTTTTTTAAAAAACGGGTTTTTTCCAAAGGAAAAGGGGGAAGGGGGGTTTTTTTTTAAAGGGGGGGGAACGGGGCTTTAGGGATGCGGGGGGGGAAAGGGGGAATGTTGGGGGGGGGAAGATTTTAGAAGTTTGTCGGATTTGGGGCGGGGACGGGGGGTAGGAAAAAAAGGGGGGGAAGTGGGGGGGGTTGGGATTGGAGGGGCAGATTCGGATAAGGAGTAAGGAAAAAAGCGCCCGGTTCCGGGCCCGAAACCCGGAATTAGAGGCCCCTGCCCAAAGAGGGGGGACCCCCCTTAAAAACTTAGGGGGGCCCCCCCTTGGCCCAATGGGGGGGATTGGGGGGCATTAGAGGAGGGGGTTTTGGGAAACTTTTGGGACTGGCTTAAAACGGAAATTTTTCGGGGCCGGGAGAACAATTTGGACGACAGGAGGTTGGGGACAACGGGAAAGACCAAAAACAAGGGGAGGATGGGGTTTTTGGCAGAGGGGGTTTATAAGATTGGTTTTCTATTTCTTTTCAGGAGGGGATAATTCTTTTCAGGGCCCCGGGGTTTTTCCACGTGGATCCAAACCCAAAAAAACCCCCCCCCAAGGGCGGAGGCAATTTTATCTGACCCGTTTCCCCGGGGCTAAGCTACCACCCACAAGGGCAGCTCCGCCCTCTCTCCGGGCAGCTGACTTTCCCCGCGCGGGCCCCTTATAACTAGACAGTTTTGTGTTTTAATTTCGGGAAACTCCCAAAAAAAAAACCCATACAAACCCCCCCAAAAAAAATTTTTTTAAATTTTCGTAAAGGGGGGCCTCGTCCTTTGGGGGGTAAGAAAACTCCGAAGAAAAACCGCTGACCCCCCCAAAGCTCTAAAAAAAAACAAATTTTTATTTGGCCCTTTTTTTTTTCCCCTTTTTTCCAATGGGGGGGGGGGTTTTTTTTGGGGGGGTCTAAGGCGTGGGGTTTTTCACTTTTTCCCCTAATGCACCGGCGTCGGTTGTAAAAAACTGTATTGTTGTTGAGCATTTTTTTTTTTTAAAATTTTAAAGCACTGCGAATTTTCGTTGTTTTTTCTTTCCGAAAATTTAATTTTTTTTGTTTCCCCCCCCCCCGAGATGGGCCCCTTTTTTTTTCCCGGTTTGGGGGGGTAGGGAGGGGAAAGGCCCCCTTTTTAAGAAAATTTTGTAATTGTTTTTTTGGTTTTGGTGGGAAAAGGGAAAAAAGTTTTTAGGATTGGTGGTTTCCCCCTTATATAGGGTTTTTAAGGGGGTTGGTTCCCGTTGCCCTTCCAAACCCCAAAAAAAACCCCCCGCCACAAGGTAAAAAGCCTCCCGCCCTCCCCCCCTTTCGCCCGGGGCCCTGACCGTGACCTCCGCCGGCCCGTTTTATAACTAGACATGTCTTTGTGTTTTATAGCGTGGTATCAACTCTCAGAATAAAGATCAAGCCAATCCCAGTATCAAACCCCTGAAACCAATGAATTGGGTTCTTACCCTTTTAGGGGGTTTCTTTCGTTTCCCCCTTGGGGGGAATGGAGTAATTGTACTGACGGCAATAAGTCTGTGAGACAGGCAAGGGGGTCTTCTCCAAATTGCCCAAATTTTTGTCTAGATTGGCATTTGTGGGGAGAGAAATTTTTCCGGGGGCAATTTGGGGTTGGATGGGGTTCTCAAGGATGGGGTTCCAATATGTCTGTTAGTTTTTTTAAATCTTAGTTTGGGTTTTTCGGATTTTTGGGAAAAGAGGGAGGGGTCGGGCGGCTAGGGAAAAGAGATTTTACCTATTGTTTTTTGGGAGACTTGTTGGAAGAGGGGTGTTGTCAGAGTTGGGAGCTGGGGAGGGATCAAAAAAATGGGGCCCTTTTGGCTGCGCTGAAGAGGGTTTTTAAATATTTTTTTGTGTGATAGGGTAGTAAAAAGGGCGGGGGCGGACGATGGAGTAGTTTTGGGGAGGGGGTTTTAGGGGGAGGGGGCAAAAAGGCTGAAAGGTATTAATAAGGGAGGATGGGGGGGTTTGGATTTTGGGGGTTTGGGGGTAGAGGTATGAATTAGGTGCTGGGAGAGTGGAAAATGTTTTTTAAGGATTGGTTTTTGGTACTGTATAGTAGGATTGAGAGGGTGGTTGTTGCAGTGTGGAGCCGGGGTCAAAGGGAGCCGGGGGTCGGGGAATCGGGGGGTTTCATCTTGGGGTATTTGATAAAGGGGCAAGCCTCATTGCCCTAATAGTGGAGATAATTTTTCTTACGGGCCATGGAAAAGCCGGATTATGTTGGGGATAAAACAGTCCACCCCTCAGGGGTTTTAAGGGTAGAAAAATCAGGGGAACCGTGCTCAGGGCCCCCCCTCAGGCGTTCGGAGGCACAAAGTCAGCCTTTATCCTTTCAGCAGGGCTCTACACTTAGGGGGTGGTGCAGAAGGTTTGGTAAAGGGACAGAAACAAAGTGGGAAAAAATAAAGCCCATGCAAAATTAGTTGAGGAGGGCTGAGCCCCAAAGGTTGGGGATTTCCCCCATCTTTGGGGGCCCCAGTCTCCGCCCCCTAAGCCCCCCCCACGAAACAAGGGAAAGGGGTTTGGGGGGGGGAATGTGGGGAAGAGAAAAAATGAAAATTTGGGGGTTTGGTTTTGGGAGGGTGAAAAAGGGTTTTCCTTGAAGGCATACAATAGATGGATTAAAGGGGAAAAGATATGACAAGGTCGGTCTGTGGGAGGGGAAACCGCGATATTCCCAAATAAAGGATATTTATATTTTATGTATAGTTTGTACTACGGTTGGGTTTTTGGGGGGGAAGAAGCTAGAGGGGGGGAAAGGATTGGAGGTCTGAGAGGGGAGAGGTGGGGGAGTTGGTGGATGGCTGTGTTGGGGGGGGTAGGGGGTTTGGGTGGGGGGGGGATATCGTTGGGGAGGAGGATGGATCAGCAGTATTTGGTGAGTGGAAGGACAGGAGTTGTTTTTGGAGGGGAGTGTCATTTTTTCATGAGGTAATCTTAAATTTTAATGCTTTTTTGAGGAGTTGGTTGGGGAGTTTTTGGGAAAAAGGGATTTTGTGAGGGGGGGAAGGAGACTGGTGTCTCAAGCATAGGACCCAAAGGAAAGGGGAGGTGATTGTGTGGTGGGGGAAGGGGGGTGGAACGTTTGTTCTGTCTGTCCGGCTGTGCGGGGGGGAGGGGGGAAGGTTTGGGGTTTAGGGGTGATTGAAATCTGTAGTAGAGATTGGAGTGTTGGTTTTTAGGATGGCAAAAGTTTTTTACGGGGGAAGGGTAGGGGGTAAAAAGGGGGGGGGTTAGATGTGGGGGGGGGTGGGTTTAGGAGAATGGTAGAGTGAGCAGTATTACGGGAAGTAGTAAGAGAAAAACCCACGGACGTGCTTCTTGTCGGGCTTCATATGTGAGTCCAAGTTTAAAATTGAGAGTTGCACCTCAGACTCAAATTTTGGGTGGGAACCCCTATAAAAACATTAGGGGGGCCGCCACATTTGGCACATGTGCTGTTTGTGCGGGGCATTTGATCGGGTAGGGCCCATTTTGGGACATAGGGGGCATTAGCTGTGGAACGGCAATGTTGGCTGGGTGCCTAGACCCAAAATTTTTTGGCCTGCTTGGAGGAGGTTGGTATGGGCGAACAGGGAGGGTTTCCCCTATGAACTTAAAGGGGAAAGGTCATTTAGGAAGGTAATTTTTCTATGTGTAGGTTTCTTTTGTACCCCTGGGGGGGAAAGGATAGCATTTCCGATGTTTCTCATGTTGTGAGACAGGCAAGTAGACTTCCCACAATGTGACCAAACTTTGTTAAAATTGGCAATTGCGGGGGATTGAAACTGTTCCGGTGCAAGTATTTAGGTTGGATGGGGGTTTTCAAGGATGGGTTACCTAAGGGCTGTAGTTTTTTTAAGCTATACTTTGGGTTTTCGGATGTTACTGTGACAAAACGGGAGCGGTCGGGTCGGGTACGGAAAGAGACTTTTCCCACTGTTTTTGGAGCATTGTTGGAAGAGAAGGGTGTTGTCAGAGTAGGGGGCTTGGGGGGGACACGAAAAAAAACGGTCCCATTTGGTGCGCTGAAGAGGGGATTCAATATTTTTGTAGTGATAGGGGGAGTCGAAGGGGGGGTGCGTGACGATGGGTGTTTGGGGAGGTAGGGTTTTGGGGGGGTGGGCAAAAAGGCGTAAGGGATTAATAAGGGGGGATGGGGGGGTTGATGTGGAGGTTTTGGGGGTGAGGTGTGAAGTTGAGCGTGCTGGGAGAGTGGAAATGTTTCTTAAAGGTTGGGTTTTTGGGTATGTACTAGTGGCATTGATGAGGGGTAGTTTTTGCAGTGTTCGGAGCCGTGGTCAAAGGGAGCCCGGGGTAGGGGAAACGGGTGGGTTTACATCTTTGGGGGTATTATAAAGGGGGAAGCTCATTTCCCAATGTGGAGATAGTTTTCATTCTGGCCATGGAACCTGGATTATGTTTTGGGGTAAAAAACGCCCCCCCTCGGGGCCCCCTTTAGGGGTAAAGGGCTAGTAACAAATCAGGGGGCCCTTTAGACTGGCACAAAATCGCCTTTCATCCTTTTACACGGCTCCAACCCCTTTGGAGGTGGAAAAGTAGAAGGGGTTGGTGAAAAGGGGAAACAAAAGGGGGGAAGAAAAAAAAACCATGCAAATTAGTTGAGTCGAGGGGAGTCCCCGGTTGGGGAGTTCCCCATCTTGGGTCCCCTCCCGCCTCCTAAGCCCCCCCCCGACAAAAAACGGGCAAAGGGGTTGGGGGGGGGATTCGAAAAAAGGTTAAACTCACTTTTGACCCCTGCTTCTTTTGTATTATTTCATTGTCTTTAATGTTTCCAAAATTTTTAAAAACATTTTTAATTATAATATCAATAAGAACAATAAAAGTAATGAATACAATAGTATTAAAAAAAAAAAAAAAAATCTTGCAATTTCAAGGGAAAGCGAAAACGAGCAGTCACTAGGGCCTAAGATACAACCCCTTTGGGATCTGAGCACATGGGGAGCCCCCTGTTTTAACACAATTACAAAACAAAAACAGGGGGGGAGATATTTAAAATTGCCAAAAACTTAAAAAAAATAAAGCTGTAATGTACTATTTTTTTTTTGTAAGTTTTTCTAATATATTTTCAAATATTAATACATTTTTTTGAAAGATGTAATAAAAGTTCTTACAGCAAGGCCTTTTTTCCCCCGCACACCATGTTACAATCCTTAATATTTTGTATTTTAAAAAGGAATTTGTACTGACTTGAATGGTGTTTTGTATCACAAAAGAGTTAAAACTGAAAACCCTTCACCTTTTTTACCTCACACTGCAACCACAAAATTTTCCCAAATTTTCAACAATAAAAATTTTTGTTTTTTTAACTCAAACCACTTGTTTACACACCAGGATATAAATATTTCCGGTTTGTATCAAATACATTAATCACAAAAATGAAAAGGGAACTTTTACCATAAATATACATTAAAACAGTAGTTAAAAAAACACTTTTTAAATTTTGGTTTTATACAGAATAATGCAGGGCTGAGCAATTTGAAAAAAGTCATGCCCCGGTTTGGGTTACATAGAGGGCAGTGGGCTTGGGAAGGACACCCTTTATCAACACCAGGGGGGGTCATGTTACGGAAGTATTTTGGGCAATATTGGTGTAGGACTTTTTGGGGGTTTGGGGAGGAATATGTAGACGGACTGCTACGCACATGTCGCGGGGTAGTGAGAAAGCCTTTTTCACAGTTGCCCAATCCTTATTAGAAAAGAAAATATTTGGGAGACAAAAAACAGCCCTGGTAAAAATTTAAAGAGGGGTTTGGGCAGGAATAGGTTTGCAGGAGGTCAGTCATGGTGATAGTGCATGAGTTTGGGGGATTTTTATGTAACGGGGGCTTAGGGGGTTGTGGGGGGAATAAAAAGAATAGACCCCTTTGGCTGGGCCAAAAAAGGTTTGCAGAGGGGAAGTATAAGGAGAGGGCGGGAAGAAAAGGGATGGTTGGAGAGAGGTAGTACGAAAAAAAACAAAAAGGGAAAAGGGTATAAAAAGGGGAGGGGGGGGCATAAAATGAAGACTAAAATGGGAGTGGAGTAGAGGATGTTGGGGAGAAGAAGGGGTGGGTGTTTAGAGGGAAGAGTTGACAGCATACATTGAGGTCTGTATTCTTTAGAGAGCAATTTGTGGGTTTTGAGTTCCCTTGTATGGTGGATGGAAGTGAAGGGGATCAATGGGTAGGCTCCCCAGTTGGGAAAGGGCCGGACATTTTCCCGTTGCTGCTGCTATCGTGGTTGCCGAGGATCAGGGGAAAGCTGATCTCGGTTCAGGGTTTTCGACTGAAAATGATTTGCTATGTAAGAAATTTGGGGAAACCCCCAGTCCAATGGCGGGACCCCGATGTGACCCAACCCAGCAAGTACTGAGTTTGTTTGCGGGGTCTGCTGTTTTAAATAATCCCTCCACTGATGGCCCGGGTATGTAGGTGAAGTGGAGTCAAAGGGGGGGCCCGGAGACTCCCCAGTTGGCGAAGGATGGGCGGCCTTATGCTGGCTTGTGTTGTGGCAGCTAGAGGGTTGGGGAAGCGTTTCAGTTCCAGATTTGTGGCTTAAAAACCGTGACTGTGTAAATCGCAATGAACAAGGGGGGCCCAATTTAATGAGCGAAGACCCAAAGTGACCCCAAACCCGGCAAGTTGCTGAGCTTCAGTTGCAGGGGATGCTGCTACAGAAAAAAAAAAAAAAAAAAAAAAAAAATTTTTTTCCCGGGGAGCCTGAAATTGTGGGGGATCCACAATACTTCAATCAGCCCAGCGCACCTTGTCGGCATGGTTTCCCTCGCACCAAGTCATCCGCCACAATCATCTTACTCAGCACCGGCACACCCCTCGTCAGAAAATTACCTCCACCCCAGTGGTGGGATGTGTCAGGGGGGGTATGCTGATTTGCCACGACGCAGGAGGGGGGATGCACCCTTTGGCCAATCAGCGACTCAGCCGCTGACCTACATCCCCCCATATTTTTTTACACAGGTGCTCCCCAAAAAATTAGACAGACTCTCTGCACCCTGAGTCCACTTCCTTCCCCTTAAGGCCTTGGCTCCTCATTAAACCAACCTAGGCCTCTCCCAACATTGGTGGCCCGAATGACATGAACACCGACGCAGCCCCCCTTTTCACTGAAGTGAAGCCGCCCCCATCCCTTCCCCTTTTTTCCCCAAAACGAAGCCCTCACCGGTTTTTCAGGGAGACTAACCCAGTTCGGGCTCAAGAATATTTTTAAAGGCAACCACCAAAGCAGCCCAAGCGTACCCCGTTTTGCCTGGGGAGGTTTTCCACGTTAAACACCCAGCGGGACGACAATGAATACGACAGGCAAAGGGGAGAACTGTTGCGGGTTTTTCGTTTTCTCCGTCTGTGGGGGCACGACAAATCCTAAAATTCCCCCAACACATCACAGGAATCGTATAAAAAAAACAAGTCGGCAAGAAATCACCAGCCTTCTACCTCCCCAACAAAGATACACAAGGTAGTTTCAAAAAGTGGATCTTAAAAAGATATTTGGCTTGCTTTTCCCCCTGGCAACATAAAGGAGGAACTCCACGATTTGGACGGATGCCCATTGATGTTCCCTCCCCCAGGCAACCCTGATGGAAGCAATGGGCAAGCCTGCCCAAAACCCAAACACCCCTTTTTTTCCACAAAGTAAAAATCAAGCAGAAACTGTTGAGGGTCCAAACCCATAGGAGCCTTTCCCCATTCCGAAGGTTTGTCCTATCACAAGCGGTACAGGAGTGTAGCCTTAATTGTTCAAAGAGTAGGTGGGGCACGAGGGCATAAAAAAAAAACAGAAGGGGGCCACTAAGCAACGCAGTCAAACCCATGTCAACACAGCGACCAATTTCCACTTCCAAGACAGAGAAGGGAAAAAGCACTTTCCGGGCCCTTCCCTCCATTTTCCCACCAGCTCCAAAGATGAGGCCAACAACGCCCCACAGGGCTTTTTGCCACTGGGAAATTTGAAAATCAACCCCTACGGTTCCAGAGAAATCCCCATACGCCCCGCCGGGGGCATTTCCCCTGGAGTTTTCCTCATCGCTGGACCCCGGCACTCTTGGGATGACTTCCTCTCACACCCAACCTGTGGTTTTATATGGAACACCCGGGTCATCAACAAGAGACTTTCCCCTACTCCTGGGCAAAAACAGTCCTTTAAACAAGGTCCTCCTGACATCAAAATGTGCCCCCCCGGAGATGCCCACAGGGACTGCTCACATTTCCTTCAGTCTTTAAGCCAGATCCGCCACACCCCAAACCCCAAAAGGCAGCAGCAAAACCGGGGGTACCCCAACCAAACAACGGGACTCCCAGTCCCTTCTTGTTTCCGTTGCCTGAGGCCAGAGAGCTCAAGCCCCCAAGCTTGTTTCACAGAAAGGGCTAGGTTTCTGGGGGCCGTTCAGCATGGCTTCCACCCGGGAGTAATAAAAAAAGGGATGAAAAAGAAAAGGAAAATGAAAGGGGGAAAAAATTATTTGAGGCAAGAGCGACCCAAGGGTGGGAGGACCCCTACTTTGGGCCCCCGTCTCTGTCTCCTAAGCCCCCCCCCTTCCCCACCACTTTAATAAAAAGAAAGGGAAAAATAGGGGTAGTCAGAATAGTTTCCCACTGTTTTTGGGGGTCAGAGAAAACTATCTCCTACTGATGGTATATTTAACTAAAATGGAAAATTTTTGGCAGTGTTCCCCTTTTTCCCTCTGGACTTTCATAAAAGGGGAGGAATTTTGTTTGCGGCTTGGGGCCAACTTGGGGACCCCCGCCCATGCTTTACGAGATTAGCGCAATGCACATATATCTCGAGGTACTAGTCATTTCCCTTACATTTTCCCCCAAAATTTCCCTGTTGTTTTCAACTGAGGGGCAGTATGCATATTACCCCATTCCCAAAGGAACATTTTCATAGTGTTTTGTTTTGTTTACATGCATATGTCTTCAAAACTGTCAGACAGTCGGGATCAATCAAAGCACCATGACCCCCCCGATTTCTCCTTTCCATAGTCTCCCTGAAAAAAATTTTATTTTTTTAAATAAAGGAAAATATATATATTTGAAAATCAAAAAAGGGTAAAAGGTGAGAAGGTAGGGCTAGCGATTTACTCCTTGGTAAAAATACTTGTGGAGCATCTTTGTTAAAACAATACGACTATAATGGCAGAGGGACAGCATTTATAACCACTATAATTGGTTTTAAACTCGCGGCATGGGCAAATTCCAAAAAAAAGAATTTTTTTTATAAGTTGAAAATGTTGCTTCTAAATGTTTTAAAAAAATTCATTCGATTTGGGGGGAATATCTGTAAATGGGGTCAAACTTTGGTCCTTATGGATCATATACCCGTTTTGCAGTCATTATTTAGTCAAAGGGCAAAACCAGAAAATAAATGCAGTCAATTTTAAACCCTGATTTCAACATTGCACAAATAAAACCCCGCTGCCATTAAACCATCTTCCAATCACAAAAAAATTTGGAAAATACAAAAAGACACAACAAATAAAATCAGAGCACAACACCCCAAAACTTAAGACATAAAAATGGTTTATGATTTTTTTTTAAAGCTCTCTCCAAACAAAACAAAAAATTCCAAATAAAACCCCAAAAACCACAACAATTCCCAAAATAAACCATACACAAACCCCGAAAATTAAAACACAACAAATAAAAAAAACAAAAGAAAAACTACCCCCACCACCAACCAACGAAAAACCCAAAAGACCCCGACATATGTCCCAAAACCATAAGCCAACCAATCCCAACAACAAAGGGAAAAAACCACCAGCAAAAGAAAAAAAAACCAGACTAAATAATAACCAAAAGAAATATTTTGCACACCAAAAAAAAGGGAACCCCCCCCAAAAAAAAAAAGAAACACTCAATGTTATCAGGAAAAAATATCAGGAAAAAAACAGTAAACAAAAATATGTTGAATATCCCAATGCTTGGACCTTTCCCAAACCCCCAAAAAAGATAAAACATCCCACAGAGAAAATTTTAAAATTAAAAAAAAAGAAAATTTTCATTACCCTCACATCATGGGGGGCTAATGCTGACAGGGGGACATAGTCGCATCCACACTTATTTCCCCTCTACAAGGTCCTCATGCAGAGCGCCAGGCATTTTAGTCTTCACAACAGGTTTGATCATCTGCCCTAGCCATGCTTTCCCAGGGCAACCCCCAGGGCCCCTCCACCAGGGTTGTCCGAAACAGAGACAAACCCGCTGGGCAAGATCATCCGGGAAAATGAGCAGGTGACTGTATAGCCGAGTTTGGGGATCGGATTTTGCAAGAATAGGTCCCGTACCAGTTCATGGGTAACTGGGATTTGGGGAATGATCCACAATCCCATGATTTGGACAAAGGGCCTGCTACAAAAATCATCAAGACAAAATTCCAAAACAGAAGATAGGTCCAGGTTTTTACTACCGTTTGATAAAACTGGCAAACAGGTCCTTGAAGCCATAGCTTTGGGCCTTCTGCCAGGGACCAGCATCTCCAAAAATTTTTTGAGAATTTCAGACCCCTGCTTTGGCCCAACTTTTTATGACTCCGGGTTGCAGCCCAGGGTCATGAACAGCAACCAAGGTTTTAAAAACTTTCTGTGCCTCAATGTCCTCACTGCAAGCAGTCTAATGAACAGGATCCCCTAGCGGGCCCCCTGAATCCTGGATCTTAGTTTTTTCCAGGAGACCTCTAACCAGAGGGGCTTCACTTCATTGCAAATCATAAGAGCCACCACTAATTTTTCCGGGGGCCAGATAGAACAGTTACATCGTTACGAAGTTAAGGGTTGGTAATCTTGATTTACCCAGAGTTGCCCCCACTGATTTGGGACAGTAGTTTTCCCCCAGTACCAACCCATGCAAGTGTTAAAAAGTGTTAGTGCAAGAAAACAGCCTTCCCTCATTTTAACAAAAAAGGGAAAAAAAGCTCAACAGGGCCCCCACCACACTGTACACATTTTCGACTGATAAAGGCTTGCTATTAACCAAAAGTCCTTGGTTTGGGAATTTTCCCTTTAGTTGCAGATCTTTAAAAGGAAGTGATGCACCCATCAAATGCCTTCTTGCAGTCAATGTTTAAACTGCAAAACAGCCTACGCCAAAATCAGTGGCACTCTTGACTCAAAGCAAGGATATATCTACTTGGACTTAACAGGGGAATTAGATTGCTCTGGCCGCGGGGTGCCCCAGCATGGGCTCTGATAGCTCAGAAGGGGGGAGCGAGAACCTTGTTGGTACAAAGAGCAGTGTAATGCCCCGGTGATTGCTGCAATCCCACTGATCCCCTTTCCCCTTCCGAGAGGGATAACCAATCCCTCAGGGGCAGAAAATAATAAAAAATACAATAACAACAATAATATATATCACAAAAATATAAACTCAGAAAAAAAAAATTCAGAAGCAATAACCAAAACCCAAAAAAAGAAATAACCCTTTTAAAAAAAAAACAACAATAGTATGAATAAGATTATTTAATGGGTGCAGCTTTTTTTAAAAAAAAACAAGATTTAAATCATTGATAAACAAAAAAAACCAGACATACTTGCATTTTGTAAAATGGGTTTAAAAATAAAGACCATGTTTAATTCAAAATTAAAAATCAAGATTGACAATCAGAACAAATAGGAAAAGTACTACAATTTTTCATAAAAGATACATACAAAATAAACAAATAAATCTAAAAGGATAGATTAAAGAATAAAAAACAAAACTATGGGAATAAAATTAGTAACAAAAAAAAGTGGATTAATATTCTACTGATTTATAATCCCTGAAAAACCTAAATCAAAAGTATAGAATATTTACAGAACAAAAAAAATGACCTAAAAACAATAAATTTGGGGATTTTAATGACGTACTCAAAGGGGGTCCTAATATGAAACCCAAAAAAACAAAAACAAAAAAATAAAATTTTTTAAGGGAAGGCAGAAAAAAATATTTTAATTTTTAATTTTCCCAGCCAGACCCCCATTATAGGCCCTAAAATGCAAAGGACAACATTTTACCTAATTCTGCTTTTTATCTAAGCACTTTGAAAATGATAATATTCAAACAAATGAACACTCACCAACAATATAAGAGAAACACCATACAAAAAACCCCAAAAAAAGAAAAGAAAGGAATATAATGAAAAAAAAATTTTAGAAAGAAGAGTACAGTAGTAAAAATAAAAAAGAAATAATAAATCAGAAACAAAAAAAAAAAAATTCACTAAAGGGTATGGTCTTAAAAAAAAATAAAACAAAAAAAAACTTCAAATTTGAAGAATATGATGAAAAAATTAAAACCCCAATAACCAGGTGGAATGCAAAATGCAAGAACCATAGGAAAAAAGAAAAAAAGCCTAAAATAAATGGAAAAAAGGCCAAAAAATGAAATCTAGAGTATAAAAATATTAGCTAAACAAAACAAAACACAGAGAAAAAAAAAAGAGAGCCCGGGGGAAAATTTCTGCATTTCAACAGTTTTTAAACACTCCAACAAAAAATTTGGGAAATTTTTTTAAAAAGTTAACAGGAAAAGAAAAACAAAAAAAAATTTCCCCTTTAAATGAATGACCAACCAGCCTGAAATACAAAAAAAATTTAAAATATTAAAAGAAGAATACAAAAAAATAGCAAACAAAAACAAAAAAAATAATGCTAAAAAAATTTTTTATGAAAGGGAAGAATGCTATGAATTTTACCAAAATTTTCCCCCCAA
The DNA here is from genome assembly GCF_015228065.2 of Penaeus monodon. NCBI lineage: Eukaryota > Metazoa > Arthropoda > Malacostraca > Decapoda > Penaeidae > Penaeus > Penaeus monodon. The sequence continues at coordinate 19,149 of NW_023640158.1, forward strand.
AAACAAAAAAATTCTCATTGGACCAAGGAAATCCCACAGGTTTTTAAAAAATGCAATAATAAATCCTTACAAAAATCAAGAAAAAAACCATCAGAATCAAATCATACAGTTCATAGTCAAATAAATGTTAGGGAAAAAATTTTAAAAATCGAAAAAAAAAGTTTAAACTGGTGGCTTGAGGCAAACAATAAACTAAACAGATTAAAAGGTTCTAGACCAAATTACACAACAAGGGTGTACCCAAATTGATAGAAAGACCCATAAATAATGTTATCAAATATAAGACTAGCTTAATTTATGCATACATTAGAAAAGGCATTGATACGTAAAAACATGATAACTAAATAAAAAAAGGCCAACCGGAATAAAAGGAAAATTTTTTAATTTTGGGTAAATTTTTTTTTTAAAAGATAGAACACCAAAAATCAAAATTTAGCAAAAAAGGAACAATATTGAGTGGATTCCAAGGATACCCTTTAAGCCCAACATTTTTCAACTTGATAAATGTCTAAAATTGCAGAAGAAAAGGAAAAAGAAAAAAAAAAAAAAAAAATGCAGTATATAACAATTATAACCAAAAGTAAACACCTAAATATAAATAGAAAGATCTAAAACAAAGGGAAAAAAATGGGATATAAAAAAAAAGTAACTAAAAAAAAATCTGCTACATTTTACAAAACAAAGAAAAGTACAGTTAAGAGATCAAAACATGGGGTTAGATTGATTCATCAAAACTAAAATAGATAAAACCCCCGAAAAAAAATCAAGTTAAATATTTAAAAGAATATAATAACAAAAAAATATCCTCATATAACTGGGGATCAAAAAGAGAAACTCTAATAAAATTGTATAATATCTATGTTAAACCAAAAATCGAATATGGCCTGGCCATATATGGAACATAAAAAAAAAAAAAAAAAAAAAAAAAATAGAAACAATACAAAACACAGCTCTGAGAATATCAACAGGATGCTTTAAATCCACCCCAATAATATTACTTCAAGCCCTAACAAACAAAAACCCTTTAATAACGGTCAGAATAAATGAATTAGCATGCTTACAGTTACTAAAGTTATTGGAAAAAACAAACAACATGCCCGTAAAAGAACAAATAATAAAAAAACATCAGAGAATACAACCATAACAAAGATAAAAATTCCGGACTCAAAGTCATTGAAATGCAAAAATCTAAAAATCAAAATAAATATAAATGAAGTCAGAATAAATATCCCGTACCAACATGGTATGATCTTTCCCATAAAAAAAAATTCATGAACAACTTCACAAAAGATCTTTCTCATGAAATAATTAAAATGCAATATCAATTACTAATAAACACAAAATATGAAAAAACCCCCTAAAAATATTCACAGACGGATAAAAAACTTAAAGAATGTCAATCAACGTCAGCAGCTATCTTAAAAAAATATATATAAAATAAAAAATAAATAAAAAATAATAATAATAATAATAATACTCAAATCATAGAAGCCCGAAATGTATGCAATAAAATAAGGGTTGAACTATATAAAACTTAACAAACTAACAAAATATGGTAATCTTTACAGATTCATTTTTGGCAACCTTAATACTACAAAATCACAAACCCCAAAAACTACAAACAAATTACATATGACACAAAGACAAATTTACACTTTAAGAAAACAAAACCAAAACATCATAATGCATAAAGCATAACAGGAAATGAAATTGCAAATTTTGCAGCAAAGAAAGCTCATGAATTAGAAAATTCCACAACCTTTAAACCCAAGACACCTAAAACATAATAAAAACCATTAAAGAAAAAAAGAAAAAGACAATTGGGAAGAATAGTTACAAAAAAAACAATGATCAAAAGGATAACACCCTACAGCCATGGTTAGATCAGAAAACAGAAACTTTGATGTATGCCTTACAAAAAATATTGAAAAAAAACATACTAGACTAAAAACAACTACATAAATTGAATTAGAATCAGATCCAAACTGCAGATAGTGCCAACATCCAAAAGAAATAATTGGGCAATTAGCCCGTTTTATAAGGTGATACCGGTTTCAGCATCATGAAACGCCAATGAAATATACATTGACACCAATATTGGCTTCATAATTCCATTTTATTTTGGTTGCGCTGAGTGATCCCTATAATTATTATGGCTCTATTTTTCAGTTTCTGTATATTGCCCAAGAAATTCTATAGCTCCACCTACCATCCCCTTTCCCAATAATCACGTAAACCAGTGGACTATGCCCATCCTTACCAAAATGAGAAACTATTGTTGACAAAGTCTACGTCACAGTTTCCCCCTAGTGGTCCTACCTTGTCCTCATTATCCCCCCTGTCCTATATAAAGACAGAGTTTACCTAGTTTACTTGAAATTAACTTGGGGCTTCATCGTATCTTTCCTTTCAACTTTGTGTGTGGTTTGTGTGTGTGTGGTTTGTGTGTGTGTGTGTGTGTGTGTGTGTGGGGTGTGTTGTGTGTGTGTGTGTGTGGGGAGGGGAAAGACACTGTTTTAGATAAGAGACTTTCGAGACGACACATTCAAAGTTACTGCATGAGTGAGTTCCCGTACATGAGCAATCCGTTCCTTTAAATCATTGGAGCAAAGGGTTAACATTACAAACCCCAAGATTCCACTCTGACGAACTAAATATTGAGGCATTAAAAAAGTTTAAAAAACTAATCCAAATTTTCTTCTACTTATAACAGAGAAATGCAGTATATCAGGAAAAATTTTGGAGTAAAACAGGGTTAAATATAGTAAATATAATGCAATAATACAATAACAATGAAAAAAAATGTTAAAATCTGCTTAAAAACTTATTGGGAAAGCCCATCAACATTGAGTGAGTGAGTGAGGGGATGAATGAGGGGAGAGGAGAGAGGAGAGAGAGGAGAGAGAGAGAGAAAAGATAGATAATTGTTTGGAGAGGAGAGAGAGAGAGAGAGAGAGAGAGGGGGGGGGGGGGAATGAGGATTTTCTGTTGTTTTTCTTTTCTACTTATTTTGTTTTGTTTTTGCTGTATTTTCCACACACACACACACACACGCACGCACGCACGCACACACACACACACACACACACAAAACACACACACACACACACACACACACACACACACACACACACACACACACACACACGCATGTGGTGTGTGTGTGGTGTGTGTGTGTGTGTGTGTGTGTGTGTGTGTGTGTGTGTGTGTGTGTATGTATATTATATATATATAATTATATATATATATATATATATATATAATATATATAATGTACATATAGTAATATATAATATATATATATATATATATATATATATATTTTATATATATATTTATAAAATATACATAATATACAAATATGTATATATATGCATAAGTGTATATAAATAGTATATATAATATATAATATATATATATATATATATATATATATATATATATATATATAATATATATAATATATATAATATAATATATATATATATTGAGAGAGAGAGGGAGAGAGAGAGAGAGGAGAGAAGAGAGAGAGAGAGAGAGAAGAGAGGAGAGAGAGGAGAGAGAGAGAGAGAGAGAGAGAGATATAAATACATACATAAAAGTATATATAGACATCTATGTATATATATATATATACAAATAAACACACACACACACTCATATATACAGATATATATATTTATACATATGTAGATCAGTGTTGATATAACTATTTTTGGTGTTGTTAACAAGAACTATCTGTATCTCAGGTGCTCTATTTACATTTATCGGTATAATTTTACACAGTATATAATCTATGCAAAACTTAACAGCTTGACTGACCATGCTTCAAAAAAAGTCTACGGGAAACCCTGCCCACTTACATTAAAATCTATGGAAATGCACATCATTACCAAGCAGCAAAGCTACATTTAGATATATATTTACAAAATGTTCAAATCAAACAACCTTACCTAACCCCTTATTAGGGGCTCTGCCCCCTGGACCACCCTCTGCTGGGATTTTTACCTATTGAGGCTCTGCCCCCAAACCCCCCTTTGGGGGTTTATTTATCTGTTGGGGACTCCGTGCTGGTCCCCCCCATAGGAGTATTTACCTATTGCACAATTTTATTACAATTAACTCCCTGGACCTTTACCTTTATTTATTTGGAGGAAAGAGCTGAGCCACAGCCATTTGGGAAAGGGTACATCCACTTGCTGGCCTCTGAATGCGCAGCGGAAGGTTGCTTTACCCAAGTAGCCCTCAAAATGGTATGAACTCCTCCCACACTGTGGCACCTTTTCCTCAGTATCCTCCAACTTTGTTTGATGTTTGTGTGGGCAACTGGTGTTGGGGTCAACAAAGTTATACTTATGATTGACTTTCAGATATTTAAAACTTTCGTCCTGTAGAAAATCATAAGCCCTCCAGCAGTCACAACAATTTAGGTTTGTTCATGAATATTTTTTTTAAAAATTTGCAGTAGTGTTTGTGAGTTAATTTCTCAACATCTACAGCCAAGTATTCTTTAATTTTGTAAACAAAACCCCAACCAAGTACCCCATTGACCATCAATGGATCCTCCTTTGTTGTATTTTTTTGTTCCACATTTAGACTTGTCTATTTTACCAGGTCAACCAATTTCCATTCATTTTACACCAAAATTTAGTACATCTCTAAAAATGGAGGACCAGTCACATATAGCTTTGTCAAATATCTATTATTTTGTCTTTCACAAACGAGAGGTAAACATTCCTAAGATATATATTCATAAATAACAAATTTTTTTCCATATCCAGGTGGGTATTGTGTGCCATGCTTTTATAAATTGACTGCTGAAAATTAACCTTTTCATTTTTTTTTTTTTATTCGCTCGAACTATTTTCTGACACTAAAAAAATCCCTTTAAATCATGGTATGCAGGCACAGTTCACCACACTTTTTATACTGTAGTGTATTGTTAAGTAAAACTGTGATGCACAAGATATTCAAAAAAAGATACTGGGTTCCTATGACATTGTTGAGTATGATATTACCCCTGTGTCACAATCTACACACGATTGATTAGCACAGTCTTCTATGCCCTTTCATACAGCCATGTTTCAAAGAAATGTCAAACAGATCACCGGGCGTATGGCCAAGCCCATGACAAACACAAAGTGTCAGGAACAAAATCATGTCATGTAGATACATAAAATTTTTAAACCTTGCAATAGCAAACTTAAAATTTAATGGATGAAATATATCTAAAAATGAATTTAATGTACAAAAGTATGAATAGTGTACCATTGATAATATATAAAATAATATATAAATATTATATATATATATATATATATATATATATATATATATATATTATATATATTATATAAAAATTAATATATAGAGAGAGAGAGAGAGAGGAGGAGAGAGGAGAGGAGAGAGAGAGAGAGAGAGAGAGAGAGAGAGAGAGAGAGAGAAATGACATACTAATGTTTTCCACATGCAACTGCAGCAGCTCATAATTACCGGGAAATGACGAAAATACTCTCTGCATGTCACAGCTCAGGGGACTAAGTCCTCAACATGCTCAGACATCCAGAATTCTTAACGTCACGTTTTCTGTAAGTTGGCATGAAGAGTTAATAAAGGGGTACAGGGGAGTTTTGCCCCCATCTCTAGGGAGTAAATAGAATGTAGAAAAGGTTAGGTCTAGTTTTAAGTTCACATATTATTCTGGATTGGGACTTTGTCTCTAGAGGGTGCGTCCCTCTTTGGGAACAAATCCTAAAGTCCAAATCCCCATAAAAAAAAGAAAAAATAGAAAAATGGATTTTTCGAAAATGGTCACCCTTATTTCCCGAAAAAATGATCGAGATGTCTTCTGAAAAATTTACCGCGGACTGGTTCTAAAAAAATTTTCCTTAATATTATAGCTAAAGTAGGTGGCGCTCTTAACTTCAATGACATCCAGGCAAATCTCTCGCCTATACAGACCTTCGGCACGGTATAGGAAGTACAAGTGGGGAAGTAGATATCCCCGAGATTTTTTGCGGTAAAGTTCTGCTTGATCTATAATGTCTTTAGAAAAGCCAACTGGTGAAGACTTCTTGGATAGTATTCGCTCTCTTTTCCCCGGTGCTGGAGAATGGAGGTTTTGGACAATGTTTTGATTCAGCAGAGATCCTTCGTTCGGATCCCTGCCACAAAGCTATCCACGGCTTTACTTCAGTTTATAAAATATATGTTCAAATTGATCTGAATTTTTGGGTTTTTTAGTGGAGGAATTTTGATTTTGGGTGCTTTCGACATAATTAAGGTTGGATATTGATAATTTTGGGTAAGCTAAATTGTCCATTTGTGGGTTATTAACCCATGTGATATCGTGACCTATTTTCGCAATCCTCTCATTACTAAATATTTTTTTAAAAATATATCGATATATCAGTAGACTAGGATGAATAGTGACATATAAAATTGGATAGTTTTTAAAAAGAGTATATTTCGCATTTTCGGAATTGAGAAAGTATACCAACTGTTCAGTTTTATATTAGATAAACATGACATATCATGGAGAGCCATTCAAATAAAACAAGACCATATATTTGCAATGAATTGCAAGTAAAAGGAAGCTATTGCAAAACGTGATTTCCCATGTGGCTGCGAAGACGACGCATCCCGCGAGTCACTTGTTTGTGTCATCCGCCATACTGGCTTGGCAGCAACTCCGGCTCACGTTGTTTGTTGGCTGTGTCACTCACTTTTTACTAGCTTAGTATAAACAAAAGGGCGGGGACGGACAGCGGAAACAGCAGAGTGCTGGGAGGCGGCGGCAGATGACAACGGCGACAACGTGGAGGCGGCGAGCTCGGCCGTGACCACAACCCCCAACGTTAACGCCCGGTCTTCATTCCCAACGTGAATGCCCCAGAGTTCGTCCAAGTTTTATGAAGGACAACGCAGACACACCCAGCCAGCGGCGCCAGGTAAACCAAGGTTTAGCGGGTTATCTTTGGGCAGGGGCAGGGGCCGGCTAAAGGCGACACTTCATGGGGGAAAGGGGTAACAGTTTGCTTGACTGAGCCCTCGCGTTTCTCGGAATTTTCGGAGAGAGGCTCTCCGATTTGATTTTGGCGGAGCTAACTCACAGTTCGTGTTGCTGCGCCTCACTTGGATTGCCCATGAGTCGCGATTTCTTTTCAAAGACTCCATGGCGGCACATGGCGTTCTGGGTCTCGCAAATCATTGGCCAAGTTCTTCACATTGTGAGGAAGCTGGGTGGAGGAGGTCAAAGCCCTTTTTCCGTGCCACTGACAAATTTGTCAAAAGAGCAACAGTGTGTATTATCAAAGAAGCTGTATACTGTTTCCAAAGCTAAAAATGGCTTTTCCCCTGCCATTAAAAAGGTTGTTGACCTATAAATAGGAACAACATCGGTTGAGGTCTAAAAGGGCTCTGTGAGCTTGTACACCCTTTTGGATAGGAGTAAATAAAAAAACAACACAACAACTATGATATGAATATTCCCTGTGTCATCTACTAACTAGACATATTGGTTTAAAAGTAACACAGAAACCAGTAACTGGTACAGCAAGGGAGGATGTGAAGTTTAGGGGGGAAATTGCTAGTTATACGTAAAAACAAAACAAAAACTTTATTTATGCATATATCAGAACTAATAGCAAATATGGGTAATAGACGGGTTTCCTGATTTTGTTGTAAATTGCTTGTTAGAATTTTGAGTGCTCCCAAACCAGCTGCACCCTTCTGATTATTCCACTATTCAAAACTGTAATTTGCAACAAAGTAACTATATATTTTGTAAAATAATGCAATGTCTATTGGCAATTAGGTAAGTGGGAATCTGCTAATTATACTTCAGAAAAAAAAATGGATATATCACAAGTAAAGAACAAGATGAGTTCGTATTTGTAATTGATAGCCAAAAAAAGTCTCAAAACCAGGGTTTCTTGCAAACCAAAATTCAAATCCAATATCTCCTACCTTTTATCTTTTGCCTGGGACAGGGGGGGGGAAGCCTCCCCATACCTCCCCATATTTATCATTCATGAAATTTACAAAAAAACAAACTTTCCTGATTTGTTTTTGTGTGATGAGAATGAATCTGATGGTCATTTCCGTTGCATTTTCCAGCCGACAATCTTGATGCGATTTGATAAGTCACGATAGCAGCGGAGGGCATGAAGTAGATCAGGGAAATTGTTGGGTAAAACAGGCTGAAATAAGAAGAAAAGAGAACAGAAGTGTGTAAAACAAGCACAAAAAATGCTTAAAATAGGTTAAAGAAGTTCTATAAACATGCCGCCATCTTTCAAAGTCACGTATTGACGCACCAATTTTTGAAAAACTCTACAGGAACCAAAACCA
>NW_023640158.1:32500-39217 GCF_015228065.2 Penaeus monodon
AGAATAGGCAAGGGATGCTGGTACTGGGCATGAGCTGTCGCACATGCTAGGGTGACAATATGAGTCCTTGTCACTGAGGCCCGGGCCACTATGAATACTACCTGTTGGGAAAGAGTTAATGTTTTCTTAAAAAAAAAAAAGGAAAATGGTCAGTCAAATTAATGAGTATGCACAATATGAACATTAGGACATTCCCATAACTTCTACAGTAACTTGAGCAGTGTTGATTATTTTTCATTATGACAATCAGGCCTTCCCAGACAATAATAATAATAGAGTTATTGTTGTGTGATGCAGTAAATCTAATGGGTTTGTGTTACCATGAGTGATGCATAGAGAGAGAAAAGTGGCCACTGCCATCTTGTAGAGCATAAATGAATCTGCAGCAGCCTTACATTTACCGGGAAATGATGAAAATAAGCCCTGAATAGCACTGCTCTGAGACTAAATCTCTATCCATATTTACCTTGCGAGGACCAAAACAAATGTGATGTGTAACTCTTACTGCAATTGCTACGTGGTTGTGAGAATGATTATTTTGTTATTACCATTGTCTGTCTTTCTGAATTCACATATTTAATGAATTCTTTTACTTGTACTTTTATGCGTTTGGCAATTATTTACACCATTTTATACAATAACCTTTTACTCGTGCGCTTTTTCCCACCGGGAGATTTGACAGGCTGTATAACACCATTGTTGAGAAACGCCATTGAGAAATGTTTAATTTGTGTATGTTGTGTCGATTCTGAAACATTTTTAAAGATTGAATAGACATTAGTACTTATCTCAGCCTGATATCTGAGCCATCAAGTGCCCCAAATGCCAAAAAAGTGATTAGAAAACTAAGGTATTCTGTTTATAAATGTAAACAAAGAAAAGTTTGGTGTTTTGTTATATAAAGGTATGAGGTTTTATCCTTGGGGTCCTGCCTAAGGAATATATAGATTGTATTTTCTTAAACCCAGGGGGTCCAAGGGCACAGCCCCGTGTTTAGGCGCATATAATGCCATAAGGAATATATAGACTGTGACTTCTTAAACCCAGGGGGGTCCAGGGGGCATAGCCACCTGACAAAACATATATATTACCATGGGGGTCCAGGGGCTACCTACCCCCTGGCTAGGTTTATATATTATGGGGCCCGGGAGGCAGAGCCCCCTGACTAGGGAATATGTAAATAGTAGTGTATAAAATCCCACAGGGTTTAGGTTAGTTGGTTTGTTGGTTAGGACGCATTGTATGATTACCATGAGGGATCTGGATTATGTGAAATCCTGTAGAGTTTTACCTAACAATGAGTTTGATTCCCCTTTTTTATTGGCAGGTCAGTCTGTAAACTTGCTTACCTGCGTTCATCAGACAAAGTTTGGCTTGAGTTTGAAAAATTTTTTAACGTTTCATAAATCACTTCGATTTCTGCAGGTTCCTATTGACATCCAGTACCATCCATTATCCCCTCCCCCCTTCAACCCCCTGTTCCCTGTGCATCCCCCAAGATTATTGAATAGAGGAAAGATATAAAAAATCTGATTTTGGAACTTAGTCTCTGGAGGGAGTGTGGCTCTCGGTAACAATTACCAATCTAATAATCATTTTCATCACAGTAACAGCAGACAAGCTAAATGTGATAGTCCCAATAGTAAGGGTGTATAAATGATGTGGGTAAAACAGGTTGAATAAGAATATAGAACAAACTCTTAACCCATCAATGCTGGGTAACAGAAATCCCTGTTCGTTATAAAAGTCTGGTGATTACTGGCAACGACCAGACGTTGGGCACAAGAGTCTGCCACATCAAGCTGAATGTCCTGCTCCATATGCTCTGGCTTACCCTGCAGACCATGTGGTTTGTTATAATGCTGGCACATGTGACCCGGCAGCATTGGGTTAAAATTGGCTAATAAAACTTTGTAAGTCTACAGATCAATGGAGCAACTTCTGAAAAAACTATGGGAATCCAACCCATCTTTCTGTAGAGTATATGGTAATTCACACCATACAAGGCCTTGTGTTCTTTGTATACTATGTCCTAACAAATAAACCAACCTAAACTAATCTGTGAGATTATATAATGCATTCTATATAGTCCCTAGCCAGGGGGTGTTGCCCAATGGACCTCCATATGATTATATGATACTTTATATATTCCCTAGCCAGGGGCTCTTATCCATAGGACCCCATTGTAAGGAACCTAAAATGGATGGGGATAGAAGTTCACTAAATTGAATAGAATTGCCATGTTTTCTAGGTATGATTACATATTTGCTCACCTTCACATATGGGAAACATACACCAAACTTTTATTTTGCTTCTGTCTATCTATTTCTTCTGCATAGCAACTTTATTGTTTTATAAATGACCCGGAATCAATGCAACACTGAAAATGCAAAATTTCTAACTGGTGTTTGTCAAGGAATGGAATCTCCTGGTGCTGTCAAATAACCCGGTGGTGAAAATCTGCATATGCTTAAAGTTATTGTAAAGAATAGCGTAAATAAAAGTTAAAACACATTAAAGAAGTATAATAAAAATAAAAGAATGCATTAAAAATATCAATTGGGAGAAGCAGACATTGATAATTACAAAATATTTGTTTTCACAAGCTTGTAGTAATACATGAACTAATTGATAGATTGCAATAATGAGTTATTTGGTCATAGTTTATCGTTGCAATATGAGGTACATAGATAAAGATGGAGAAAGACTTGAAATTCTGATTGTCATCCATTAAAAATTTTCCTATTTGGTACCAAATATGAGAACCTGAAAGTAAGGTGTCTTTAGAAAATTATATGGCCCAAGTCACTCAATATTCAGCTAAGGCATTGCCCACATCATAAAAGAAAAAGAAAAAATCATCAGTACATGGTAATTGCACAATGACAAGATTGTATATTTGGGAGGATGACATGATGCAATATAGACCCCAGGTTTTCACACCATATTGCTGTTTTTATCCCACATCTGTATGTCTATAATGATATTGTAAACAATAGTGTGGCTGTCCAGTTAAAGCCCCTTTAGCCAGTATTTTTAACCCGACGGGTGGCATGTACGTACATGCCATGGCATGCCTGGACCATGCCGGTGGCATGTACGTACATGCCATGGCATACCTGGACCATATGCCGGTGGCATCTACTTACAGCCATGGTGTATGTATGGCCATACCATGAGTTTTGTTGTTACAATTAGGGCAAAATATAGTTTTTTTGCCATTGAAAATGTAATTTTTAACTTTTTCTCATTTTCCTATACTATGCATTTCATAAAGGCTTCTTGGGCTTCCGAGGTTAGCGTAAAAAAAGTTACGTCGGTAATCGACTACATTTGCCAGAGATATTATATAGTATTCACAAAGTGATAATGTAAAACCACGTGAAAATGCCGATATGTATTTTGGTAGAAAAAAAAAAAAAAAATCACATTTATAAAAACACTGAACATAAAATTATATCTATATGGAAGTGTTAATATAAACCTGTTGAAACTAAAGTTATCTTATAAAATAAATTGAAAAAAAAAAATACAACAAAACCTACAGTTTCAACTTCATGATACCACACACTGCTTATTTTATTCAGGCTATAGAGCGAATAATGATCAACTATGGAGTCTATATAACAACTAAAATATCCTACAGTCTTGATTTATCAGAAAAATATGGCAAATAGAGACCTTAGAAAATAATAATATTGAAAATACAACATAGGCTCTTAGTACTACGAAGAAAAGGCAAGGGATGCTGGTATTGGGCATGAGCGGTCGCGCATGCTAGGTTGACGATATAGCCCCCGGCAGCGAGGCCCGGCCACTATGAATACTACCCGTGGGGAAAGGGTTAATTGATTAATTTATAATGCAGCAAATGGAAAATATTAAGAATGAAGATACAGGAAAAAGAAAAGGAGACAATTGCCAAGTGTGAGATACCTTAGAACACCACTCTTAGGCTTACGGTTACTACTCCTTGCCCCACTGCCAATTAGCACTTTTGATATTTTGTAAGTGTTGACAGGTAATGTTAGTGATATACATGCATTTCCTGTGAGAAATAACTGTTGCAAGCTTGAAAATATACAAATTAGGTTTTTCTTCTAAGGGAATTGTCCACTTGTTATTGACAAATTGTTAAAAAAAAAAAGTTCCAACATTCCTATGTTTTTCATCCAAATATTAAGACAAAATTTGCCGGTAATAAAGATGATATTACTACTTTCTTAGTCTCCCCATCTTGCAAGATCATTTGTTGTGTGTATTCAGCCTTTTCACATACAAAGTTCTAGTATAATATTCTCCGTGCTCCGGGCCTAATTGTCAACTCGCTGCATGGGTGGTAGATCTAAAGGTACTTAACACGTTGCTCGTAAATATTCAATGTCACTACATCTGTCTTGCATCTTATTTTGTATGCTGTTGCTGTGAAGGTAGAAGCAAGCATGGGAAGAGGAGGGGAGGGACCTGGGAGAGCTACCCTCATAGCACCCCGCACCCTACTATCGAACAAATAATAAAAAGGGGAGATTTAACTTCATTTTTTGTATTGTGATTTATTGGCATTTTTTAAAGATTTGAATAATATATATTTCATGTTTACTGCATAAATGCTGGATATACCTAACACTATAGTAGCAAGTTGATTGTTATTTTATGAGGGAAATAAACTTTTCTTATTTCAGAAATTTTATATATATATATATATAAAAAAGTGTATTCATGGATTTTTTTTTTTCTTTGAGCCATCATTGCCGTAATGTGGCCCAAAAAACAGGCATTAGGCTTACTGAACAGCTACTCTGCCGGGTGTGTAACTTGTAGGCCAGGCGTACATGAACACTCGTGTGTGTAGTGACAAGACCCAATGCTTCCCCTTTGCTCGCTTTTTTTCTCTCTCTCTCTCTCTCTCTCTCTCTCTCTCTCTCTCTCTCTCTCTCTCTCTCTCTCTCCCTCTCTCCCTCCCTCTCTCCCTCCCCCTCCCCCTCCCCCTCCCCCTCCATTTTCTTATGTTTATATTTGGTGTTTAATTTATATTAACCAGATGGTAATAGACTATTTTCCTTGCACCCTATTTCTCTCTCTAGGTGGTCCATATATATAATAAAATATTATTTTCATATTTATAATATAATATATATATATATATAATACATATATATAATATTATATATTTACATATATTATATATATAATATATGTATCGATATATATATATATATGATACGTATATATATATGTATAGTATATTATATATATGTATACGTATATATATATATATAGTATAGATATATATAATATATATATATAATATATATATATGTATGAGATAATATAATATATATATGATACTTTATATATATATAATGTATACGTATATGTATATACGTATATATGTATACGTATATATATATAATCCATATTAATGTATATGTATATATAATATATATATAATATATTATAGATATATATATATAATATATATATTATATTATATATATTTATACGTATAATATATATTATAATATATATGTATACGTATATATATATATTATACATATAATGTATACGTTATATATATGTATATGTATGTATATATATGTATACGTATATATATATGTATGTATATGTATGTATACGTATATATATATATTATATATATGTATACGTATATATATATATATATATGTATATATATATAAATATTTTATATATATGTATCTTCTTTTAACGGTAGGTTCATGTCTGAGCTGCCGTGGTCACAGCATAATACTAATTGTAGTTTCATGTTGTGATGCTCTTGGAGTGAGTACGTGGTAGGGTCCCCAGTTCCTTTCCACGGAGAGTGCCGGTGTTACCTTTTTTTTTTTTTAGGTATCACTCTCATTTTATCCGGGCTGGGACCAGCAGACTTGGCTGGCTTGGCCACCAGTGGCTAGGTAGGTCGAAGGGGAAGTCCTTCCAAGGGATAACGCGCTGGCGGTGACCGAACCCTCAAATGCCTCATCGCCAGTGGCCAACATGTCACATTCGGCCCCGTGCCATAATATGTAATATATATATATATGATATTATATTATATATGTATAGTATATAATATGTTATATATATATATGTATATATGTATACTTATATATATAATTATATATATTTAAATTTTATATGTATACGTATATATAATATACGTTAAAAATATAAAATATAAGTATTAATAAAGTATACAATTATTTTATAATTTTTAATATATAATACATTATATAAAAATATATATATAGTTTCTAATAATATATATTATACTATAATATATTATACGTAATTTTATATATACTATACATATAATAATATATTACATATAAATATATATTAAAATAATTTTTTTTCTATAATATATATATACTAAAATATATGTTACGTTATAATTAATATATATATATGATACTTTTAATAAGTATACGTATAATATATGTATAATATAAATGTATCTTTTTTAGTATACGTATTTTATATATTTTTTACGTATATATATTATTATACGTTATAATATATGTATACGTATATATAATTTTATTTACGTATTATTATATTATCCGGTTTTTTAATAAAATTTTTTTGGTTTTTTTAAAAAAGTTTAATTTTTTTAAAGGGTTTTTTTTTTATTTTTGTTTTTTTACGGGGATATATTAAAAACATTTTTGTATTTAAAAAAAAATATAAAAATTT
>NW_023640158.1:39317-75795 GCF_015228065.2 Penaeus monodon
CTTTTAACCCAGTGGGTCCAGGGCCAGTTAAAAAACCACATGGTCGCAGGTACCAGAGCATAGGGAGCAGGACATTCAGCTTGATGTGGCAGACTCTTGTGCCCAACGTCTGGTCGTTGCCAGTAATCACCAGACTTTTATAACAAAACAGGGATTTCTGTTACCCAGCATTGAATGGGTTAAGATTTTTGTTCTAATTCTTATTCCAACCCTTTGTTTTACCACATCATTTATACACCCTTACTTTTGGGGGGACTATCACATTTAGCTTGTCTGCTGTTACTGTGATGAAAATGATTATTAGATTGGTAATTGTTACCGGACTGCGACCACTCCCTCCAGAGCTAAGTTCCAAAATCGATTTTTTATATCTTTCCTCTATTCAATAATCTTGGGGGATGCACAGGGAACTGGGGTTGAAGGGGGAGGGATAATGGATGGAAACTGGATGTCAATAGGAACCTGCAGAAATCGAAGTGATTTATGAATGTTAAAAAATTTTTCCCAAAACTCAGCCAAACTTTGTCTGTGAACGCAGGTAAGAAAGTTTTACAGACTGCCCTGCCAATAAAAAAAAAAAAAAAAAAAAGGGGAAATCAAACTCATCATTAGGTAAAACTCTACAGGATTTCACATAATCCAGATCCCCCATGGTAATCATACAATGCGTCCTAACCAACAAACCAACCTAACCTAACCCCTGTGGGATTTATACACTACGATTACATATCCCTTAGTCAGGGGGCTCTGCCTCCTGGGCCCCATAATATAAAAACCCTAGCCAGGGGTTAGGTAGCCCCTGGACCCCATGGTAAATAATATTTTTGTCAGGTGGCTATGCCCCCTGGACCTCTCTGGTTTAAGAAGTCACAGTCTATATATTCCTTTTTGGCATTATATGCGCCTAAAACAGGGCTGTGCCCTTGGACCCCTGGGTTTAAGAAAATACAATCTATATATTCCTTAGGCAGGACCCCAAGGATAAAACCTCATACCTTTATATAACAAAACACCAAACTTTTTCTTTGTTTACATTTATTAAAAAGAATACCTTAGTTTCTAATCACTTTTTTGGCATTTGGGGCACTTGATGGGCTTTAGATATCAGGCTGAGATAAGTACTAATGTTCTATTCGATCTGTATTCCACTACATTGCTTTAAAAAAAGTTTCAGAATCGACACAACCCTACACAAATTAAAAAATTTCTCTATGGCGTTTCTCAACAAATGGTGTTACCAGCCTTCAAATCTCCCGTGGGAAAAAAGCGCACGAGTAAAAGGTTATTGTATAAAATGGTGGTAAATATTGCCAAAATGCATAAAAGTACAAGTAAAAAGAATTCATTAAATATTGTGAATTCAGAAAGACAGACAATGGTAATAACAAATAATCATTTCACAACCACGTACCAATTGCAGTAATAAGTTACACGTCACATTTGTTTTGGTCCTCGCAAGGTAAACATGGATGGGGACTTAGTCTCAGAGCAGTGCTATGCAGGCCTATTTTCATCATTTCCCAGTAAACGTAAGGCTGCTGCAGATTCATTTATGCTCTACAAGATGGCATGGCCACTTTTTCTATCTCTATGCATCACTCAGGGTAACACAAACCCATTAGATTTACTGGCATCACACAACAATAACTCTATTATTATTATTGTCGGGGAAAGGGCCTGATTGTCATAAATGAAAAATAATCAACACTGCTCAAGTTACTGTAGAAGTTATGGGAATGTCCCTAATGTTCATATTGTGCATATTCATTAATTTGACTGACCATTTTCCTTTTTTTTTTTTAAGAAAACATTAATAACTCTTTCCCAACAGGTAGTATTCATAGTGGCCCGGGCCTCACTGACAAAGGGTCATATTGTCACCCTAGCATGTGCGACAGCTCATGCCAGTACCAGCATCCCTTGCCTATCTTTATAATACTAAGAGCCTATGTTTTTATTTTCAGTATTATTTTCTAAGGTTTTCTATTGCCACATTTCCTGTATAAATCAAGACTGAAGGATATTTTTGTTGTTATATAGAAATCCATAGTTGATCATTATTCGTCTACACTCTGAATAAAATAAGCATTTTTTTCAAGTTTTTTTATAAGACAAACTTTAGTTTTCAACAGGTTATATTTTCACTTCCATATATATAGATTAATTTTATGTTCAGTGTTTTATATATACGTCATCCCGCCCCCCCCCCCCCCCAAAAAAAAAAAAATGTATTTGGTATTTTCACCCTGGTTTTACATCATCACTTCGTGAATACTATATAACATCTCTGGCCAGGTAGTCGATTAAACCCAAAGTAATTTTTTATACGCTAACCTCGGAAGCCCCTGAAGCCTTTACGAAATGCATAGTATAGGAAAATGAGAAAAAGTGTTTTTAAAAAATAATTAATAAAATTTTAAGTGGCAAAAAATAATATTTTGCCGTAATTGTGAAAAATCATGGCATGGCCAGACATACACCATGGCATTTATGTACATGCCATGGTATGTATGTACATGCTACCCATTGGGAAAGGGTTAATAGGGGTTCACAATTTAAAAAATTTTACAATTTGGAATGCAGACAAGACCTACAAGATTATGCTAATTTTCTAGATCAAAAGCATATCTTGTAAATCTATGATATTTGTTATCGACGAACTCCCACTGAGTCTCATATTTAAAGTATAGCAGAATCAATTAGCAGAATTAATAAATAAGCAAAATATGACATCTGAAACCTCCTATACCTTGTCCCAGTAACATAAAACTGCAAGCAATTTTTTACCTCCACCTCAGTTAGGTCTGAATGTCAAACATAAGGTGCATCACTTGAACCTGTCCATGGGCCCGGTGATCAGATATGATGAAGATATTGCATACTAGGCAAGGAGTTAGTATGTTACAACTATTAGCTGTAGGGTTTTCGAGCATAATCCACTTTTTGGAAATTACCTATTTGCAAAATACTGTTATCCCGTAGGGAATGCACCTTCTAGAGATAAAATCCCAAAAAAACCAGGGTATCAAAATGAACTCAAAGGTTAATTTTCCGATATGGGCAATCAGCTGTTCTGGGAAATTACCCATTTTTTATGTTGGGGGTATTTGTCACCCATAGAAATCACCTTTAGAATAAAGTCCCAAAAACCCGGGTACTTGTGAACCAAAGGTTTAAATTTTTTAAAATTGACAATTGGGGCTTCCCTTTAAAAAATTTATCACAGATTTTTTTTTCCCTGATGAGAATGAATCACACAAATCTAATACATTTCCCGTATTTTCCCGTGACAATTTGAGGGAGATGAGCCCAAAGCAGGGGGGGCAGAAGGGAAAAAAAAAACAAAAAGGCAAAAATAAAAAAAAAAAATAAACAAAAAACAAAATAAAAAAAAAAAATTTTTAACAATATAACAAAACAAAAAAAAAACAAATAAAAAAAGCAAAAAACAAAACAAAACCATAAAAAAAAATACAAAATAAAAAATAAAAAATTTTTTTTAAAAACAATAAGATTAAGAAAAAAAACCCAAAATAAATTAAAAATAATTTTTTATAAAAAAAAAATATTAAAAAATGATATAGAAAAAATAAAAAAAAAAAAAAAATAAAATAATAAATACAAATAATATATACATATAAATACCAAACATATAAAAAAAAATTATCCTCTTTTATAAATTAAAAATAAAACACATTTTAATTAAAATTTTTATCCTTATATTTAAACATTTTTAAAACCCCTTTTTTTTTAATTTTTAACATTTTCATTATTTTTGAATATTGTTTTGCAAAAATTTTAAAAAGATTTTTTAAAAAAAAAATTTTAAAAATTAAAAACAAAAAATTTTTTACATTATAACTTTTAAAAAGAAAAAAATATAAAAAAAATTTTAAAGAAATAACAAAATTTTTAAGGAATAACAAATTAAAAATTTTATATAATAATAAGATAATAAAAAAACAAAAATAAATTTTTATAAAAAATTTAAATATTATACATAAATTTTTAATATATAATTTTTCTATATTAATACATATAAAATAATATAAAATAAAAAATTTTTATTTTATACATAAAATATTAAAATTATATACAAATATATATACATTATTACATATTATATATACAATAAAACATATATAAAATACATATTAACATATATTACATATAATTATATATTTTAATCATTTTATTATATATATAATACTATAATACATATTATTATTTTTATATACATTATTTAATATATATAAAATAAATAATATACAATAATATATTATATATTTTTTATATATATATATATATTTATATATTGTGGTGTGTGTGTGTGTTGTGTTGGCCGGGGGTGGCCGAAGGGTTAGGGGTCGGATAAGACTGTCACGACGGAAATCTGAGTTCGAGGTTCGATCCCGACCCCGCGTTGTTTCCCTTGGGCAAAAAATTTTTTACCTCGATGCCTGCCTAGCCCTGGGGGGCCCAAAGCCACCCCAAGTCGTGCCGGGAAATAGATGGTACCCAAAAAAACACCGGGCGGAAGGCAATGGAAAACCACCGCTCAAAATTGCAAGAAAAAATCATGAAGCCCAGATCGTAAAGGGCGCGGGGGGCCAATGGTTAGGCATGGGACTAAAGACTGTCCCCGGGGCAATCGAATTCGAGGTTCGAGTCACCGACCGCTGCGTTTTCTTTGGGCAAGGAAATTCACCGATTGCCTACCCACCCTGGGTGGCCCAGCAGCCTAATAGTGCTGGGCCAACTCGGATAAAAAAGGAGAATGTTTCCTAAAAAAGGTACCACCGGGATCCCGTGGAAAAAACTGGGGGCCCTACCACTACTCACTCCAAGAGCATCAAAACAGAAAACCAATTAAGTATCTGCTGTGACCACGGGGCTAGACATGAACTACCGTTAAAAAAAAGAAAACTATATATATATACATAATATAACTATATATAAAATACATAACAAAAAATTACTATATATTACATATATAAATACATATTATAACATAATATATAAACCCTATATATACAATAAATATACTAAAATATATCAAATTAAAACATATATATAATACAATATATATACATATTATAATACATATAATATCATTAAAATAATCTATATAATTTCTATATATACATATATATATACTAATTATTAAAATAATATACATATATATATCTTAATAAAATAATACATTTATACATATTATACATATTAAAATACTTAATATACATATATATATGTAATATAACATAATATATACAATATATACATAATATAGGATATATTATACATATAATATTTTAATTTTTATTTAATTTTATACATTATATATAATTAAAATACATAAAATATAACATATATATACATATAACAAAATATATATACATATACATATATCTAAATATACATATATTAAAACATTTACATTATATTTTAAAAATAATATAAAATATATATACCATATATATACACACTATATACATATATATATATTTCATATATACATATTATAATATATATATAATATATACATAATCTATATACATATATTAACATATACATATATATGTAATATATATGTATATATATATGGTGTATATATATATATGTATATATATATTATATATGTATATATATTTTATATATATATGATAATATATATATCTTTTTATATATGTATATATTATGTATATTATATTATTAGTTAATATATGTTTTATATTATGTAATTATTATAATTATATATATGTTTTATATAGGGAATTTATATATGTATATATATATGTATAAAATATATGTATATATATATATATATATATGTATATATATGAAATTTTGGGATATATAGTTTTAATATGTAAAATATTATATTTGTATATATAGTAAAAATTTTTAATGGGTTTTTATATATAAATATGTATATATAAAATGATAATAAAATATGATTTAATAAAATGTAAATTTATATTTTTAATATGTTAAAATTTATAAATGTATATATATATTTTGTTATATTATGTACATATGAAAATTATTATAAATATGTATATATATAGTATATATTAAATAATGCACATATATATGCATATATACAATTACAAAAATACATACTTACTACAACATACACAACACACACACACATATTATATTTTCTCTAGCCAGGTCTCCCCCCCCTGGACCAGTGCAAAGTATCACCTGTCGGGGGGGGCTACATCCCCGACCCTGTGGTCCGGGGGATGAGCCCTTAGTGTTAGGGTTTTACCCCCATATTGGATCTGGGTTACCCCAAGGGTAAAACCCAATCCCAATATATGGGTACCCAAACTTTTCTTCGCTTCCATCTATGCCAAATCCCCCGGGTGGCAAAAGCGCATGGCACAAGGTTTTGTACAGAATAGCATAAACAACTACCAAAACCATATAAGTATAAAAAAAACTAAAAAATGCTTACTACATAAATTGGGAAAACAGACCCTTTATAATTACAAAAAAATTTGTCAAAGTAGTATAAACATGAAAAATTTGATAGCACTGTTGAGTTCTGTAAACCCCCGGGTAGTACAGGGGTAACGTGTCGGCCTTCATCCGAGGGGTGGGCGGTTCCGCCCTCCCAGGCCCGGAAGTTGCAACTGTCGCCTGGGCTCTGGGGGGGCACACGGGGGGGGAAGGGACTCGGTTCAGCCGAGCAGCACCAACTGACAGCCGTGAGCGAGTCGGCATTAGTCGACACAGGCCCCGGGGTTTTCCCTCAGGGATAGCCCGGGCGAGGGTAAGCTTTGCATATCAGACTTATCCTTAGTTACTGCACATTTGTTTTTGGGAAACCCCAAGGTAAACGATGGGGGGTTTGAAAAAGAAGGGTGGACTTCTCTCTTCTCTGTCCCGTACTCCCTTTTTTTTTGATTTGCACCTTTTGCCACGTGAAAATTCTTGTTTTCATCTGGTAACGACCCTTACCCTTTTTTTTTTTTCTGTAATACAATTATCATGCATGGATAATTTCCAACCCAAAATCCAGACTTTAAACCCTTTCCCACCTTCTATTTGTCCTTAGACAAAGGGGGGAAGCCCCTTTTTCCCCCTTTTATTAGCACTTCGTGCCCTTACAAAAAATGTGACTTTAAGAACTCTGGCTGTGGAGGGTCTTTGGACTGTCTTTTGTATGATATCAGAGGACATTTTTATCTTTTTGGTAAATTAGCTGGACAGCGGGGACCTGTATGTTTATTCTTATTTTTTATCTCTATAACAGGGGTGTCCATTTCCCTCATTACTGCATCGTCTCAGTAACATTAACCCTGTTATGATAACTTTTTACAACATCAATGGGAATATAGCAAAAAAATGGGGAAAACAAAGGGACAGTGGCATATGGCTCATAGTTCTAAACAGGCAATTTATCATAAAATAGGGAAACCCTTTAAGACCCACATTAAAGTTTTTTAGAGCGGTATATGAAGAAATAAAACTTTTTTTGATAGAGCACAAAAAAAGGTTATTTTCAAAGCAGGATATCTACAGCTGTCTTTTCTTCCAAGGGAAAGACAAAATATTCATGGGAAAAATTTGGTATGCAACCAATTACGTAAAATAAATATATGGAGTAGGTTACCTTTACAAAACTAAGACCTTTTATCTACGGCAAAAAGTGTGCAAATGAAAAAAAGGGGAGATACGGGGGAAAGATAAGAGAAAGATGACCCCTCATTTTTTAAATCCTCTTTAATTTTTTCTTCGCAAGAAACAAAACAAAAGTACCAACTCTTCGCGATCTACCCAATGTCCTTGTGAGAACAAATATTTTTTAATTTTCAGCGTCTGTTTTCTCCATTCGTTTTTAATGCTTTCTTTTTTTTATTATACTTTTTTTTTCCTGTTTTGGTGTTTTAGTTATTCTGTGAAATCTTTTTGCGCATGCACATTTTGCCCCAAAGGGAGATTTTACAGCCATGACGCCATTTAATCAAAACTCCGTGAAAAAAGTTTCTTTTAAAATGGGTCTATTTCCCGGGGCAATTTTAAAACCATTTTGTGGAAAAGGGCATTCAACATTTTGTCTCTATGCAGCATATATTTGAATCTCCAATGCCCCAAAAGCCGAAAAAAGTGATTTGAAAAGAAAAAATTGGACCCCCGAGGAAGTGAAGAAAAGTTTGGTGTTTCATGATTAAAAGGGTTTGGTTTTACCTGAGGTCCCGGCGGGTGCTCCCCGGGCCCGGGATATATATTTCACGGGGGTCCCGGGGGGGTAAACCCCGGCTAGGGAATAATTGATCGTAGTATTTAAAACCCACAGGATTAAATTAGTTGGTTTTTGGTTAGGATACAATGTACATTACCAAGGGGATCTGGTACGTGAATCCTTAGATTTTTACCCAAGTGGGTTTGGTTTTCCCGTAGATTTTTCAAAAGTTGGTGCGTCATTGAACTTTTTAAAGATGGGGGCAAGGGTTTATAGCTTCTTTAAACCCATTTTAAACATTTTTTTTTGCTTTTTTCACCTTCTGTTTTCTTTTCTTTTTTTTCGCCTGTTTTACCCAAAAATTTCCCTACTACTTCATGCCCCTCCGCTGTACCTGACTTTAAATCGCATCAAGATTGTCGTGGAAAATGCAACGGAAATGATCATCGTTCATTCTCACACACAAAAAAAAAATAGAGGGTGCAGCTGGTTTGGGAGCACTCAAAATTCTAAAGAATTACAACAAAATAGAACCAGTTTGACCTCTTGCCATTAGTTCTGATTAGCATAAATAATTTTTTGTTTTGTTTTATGTATAAACTAGCAATTTCCCCCCATATCTTCACATCCTCCCTTGCTGTACCAGTTACTGGTTTTCTGTGTTACTTCAAAACCAATATGTCTGGGTTAGTAGATGACACAGGGAATATTCATATCATAGTTGTTGTTGTTGTTTTTTTATTCACTCCTACCAAAAGGGTGTACACAAAGCTCACAGAGCCTTTGAGCCCTCAACGGATGTTTCCTATTTATAGGTCAACACCTTTTTAATGGCAGGCAAAAGCCATTGTAGTTTTGGGAAACAGTATACAGCTTCTTTGATAATACACACTGTTGCCTCTTTGACAAATTTGTCAGTGGCACGGAATAAGGGTTTTGACCTCCTCCACGCCAGCTTCCTCACAATGTGAAGAACTTGGCCACATGATTTGCGAGACCCAGAACGCCATGTGCCGCCATGGAGTCTTTGAAACGAAATCGCGAACTCATGGGCAGATCCCAGTGAGGCGCAGCAACACGAACTGTGAGTTAGCTCCGCCAAAATCAGAATCGGAGAGCCTCTCCCCGAAGAATTCCGAGAAACGCGAGGGCTCAGTCAAGCAGCTGTTACCTTCCCCCATGAAGTGTCCCCTTTTAGCCGGCCCCTGCCCCGTGCCCAAAGAAAAACCCCGCTAAACCTTGGTTTACCTGGCGCCGCTGGCTGGGTTTTGTCCTGCGTTGTCCTTCATAAAACTTGGGACGAACTCTGGGGCATTCACGTTGGGAATGAAGACCGGGGCGTTAACGTTGAGGGTTGTGGTCACGGCCGAGCTCGCCGCCTCCACGTTGTCGCCGTTGTCATCTGCCGCCCGCCCCCCCAGCACTCTGCTGTTCCGCTGCCCGTCTCCGACATTTTGTTATACTAAGCAGTAAAAAGTAGTGACACAGCCAGACAAACACGTGGGCCGGAAATTGCGCCAAGCCAGTATGGCGGGACACAACAAATGACTCGCGGGATGCGTCGTCTTCGCACCACTGGAACTCACGTTTTTTCAAAAGCTTCCTCTTTACTTCAATTCATTGCAAATATATGGTACTTGATATTTGGCTCTCCCTGATATGTCATTTTTATCTAAAAATAAAACGAACAGTTGGTTACTTTCTCAATTCCGAAAAAAGCGCAATATACTCTTTAAAACATCCAAATTTTATATGTCACTATTCTCCTATCTACTGTATATCGAATAGTTTTAAAAATATTTAGTATGAAGGGTTGCGAAAATAGGTCAGATTCACATGGGTTAAAAACCCAAAATGGCAATTTAGCTTACCCAAAAAATCAATACCAACCCTTTAAATTATGTCGGAAAGCATCCAAATCAAAAAATTCCCCCACTAAAAACCCCCAAGAATTCAGATCAATTTTAACTAATTTTTTTAAATGAATTTAAAACCGTGGATAGCCGTGGGAGGGGTCCGAACAAGGGTCTTGCTGAAACAAAACATTTTCCAAAACCTCCCTTCCCCCCGGTACCGGGAAAAAGAGCGAATACTATCCAAGAAGTACTTCACCAGTTGGTTTTCTAAAACATTATAGATCAAGCGAAAACTTTACCGCAAAAAAATTCTGGGATACTATTTTCCCACTTGTATTTCCCCTATACCGTGCAAAGGTCTGTATAGGCGAGAGACGCCTGGTATGTCATTGAATTAAGAGCGCCACCTACTTTAGCTAAAATTTTAAAGGGAAAATTTTTTAAAAACCCCCGGGGAAAATGTTCAGAAGACATCTCGATCATTTTTTTGGGGAAAATAAGGGTGCCCTTTTTTCAAAAAAATCCTTTTTCTATTTTTTCCCTTTTTTTTTATGGGTTGGACTTTAGGTTTTTGTTACCAAGAGGCGCCCCCTCTAGAACAAAGCCCAATCCAGAATAATATGTGAACTTAAATCTAGACTAACCTTTCTACATCTTTTACTCCCTAGAGATGGGGGCAAACTCCCTGTAACCTTATTACTCTTCATGCCCAACCTTACAGAAAACGTGACTTTAAAGAATTTGGATGTCTGAGCATGTTGAGGACTTAGTCTCTGGTTGACATGCAGAGAGTATTTCGTCATTTCCGGTAATTATGAGCGCTGCAGTTGCATGTGGATACATTAGTATGTCATTCTCTCTCTCTCCTCCTCTCTCTCTCTCTCTCCTCTCTCGCTCTCCTCTCTCTTCTCTCCTCTTCTCTCTCTCTCTCTCCTATATATATATATATATATATATATATATTTATATATATATATATATATATATATATATATATATATATATATATATCAATGGTACACTATTCATACTTTTGTACATTAAGATTCATTTTTAGATATATTTCATCCATATAATTGTAAGTTTGCTATTGCAAGATTAAATATTTTATGTATCTACATGACATGATTTTTGTTCCTGACACTTTGTGTTTGTCATGGGCTTGGCCATACAGCCCGGTGATCTGTTTGACATTTCTTTGAAACATGGCTGCTATGAAAGACATAGAAGACTGTGCTAATCAATCGTGTGTAGATTGTGACACAGGGATAATATCATACTCAAACAATGTCATAGGAAACCCAGATATCTGTTTTGAATATCTTGTGCATCACAGTTTACTTAACAATACACTACAGTATAAAAAGTGTGGTGAACTGTGCCTGCATACCATGACTTAAGGATTTTTTTAGTGTCAGAAACTAGTTCGAGCGAATAAAAAAAAAAATGAAAAAGGGGTAATTTTCAGCAGTCAAATTTATAAAAGCATGGCTACACAATAGCCACCTGGATATGGAAACAAATTTGTTATTTATGAATATATATCTTAGGGAATGTTTTACCTCTCAGTTTGTGAAAGACAAAATAATAGATATATGTGACAAAGCTATATGTGACTGGTCCTCCATTTGTAGAGATGTACTAAATTTTTGGTGTAAAATGAATGGAAATTGGTTGACCTGGTAAAATAGACAAGTCTAAATGTGGAACAAGAAAATACAACAAAGGGGAGGATCATTGATGGTCAATGGTAAATTGGTGGGTTGTGTCACAAAATTAAAGAATATTTGGGTGTTAGATGTTTAGAAATTAACTCACAACACTACTGAAATATAAAAAAAAATTCATGAACAATCACAAATTGTTAGTGACGGGAAAGGTTTATGATTACCACAGGACGAAAGTTTTAAATATCTAAAGCAATCATAAGTAAACTTTTTTGCCCCAACACCATGCCCCACAAAATCAAAAAAGTTGGAGGATACGAAGGAAAAAAGGTCCCACGTGGGGGAGGAGTTCTACCTTTTTGAGGGCTATTTTGGTAAAGCAACCTTCCAGCGCAGCATTCAAGGCGCAAGTGGATGTACCCTTTTACTGGCTGGGGCTACTCTTTCCCCCAAAATAAATAAAGGTAAGGTCCGGGGGTTAAATTTGTGAAAAAAAATTGTGCTAGGAAATACTCTATGGGGGTGGCCCAGCAGGAGTCCCCAAACAATAAATCCCCCAAGGGGGGGTTTGGGGGGAGAGCCCCCAAAGGTAAATACCCACAGAGGGGGGCCCAGGGGGCGGGCCCCCTAATAAGGGGTTGGGAAGGTTTTTTGATTTAAAAACATTTGTAAATAATATCTAAATGTAGCTTTGCTGTTGGGTAATGATGTGCTTTTCCCATAATTTTAATGTAATGGCAGGGGTTTCCGTAGACTTTTTTTGAAGCATGGTCAGTCAAGTGTTTAAGTTTTGATAGATTATTACTGTGTAAAAAATTTTACCGTAAAAGTTAAAAAGAGCACCCGAGTACAGATAGTTTTTGTTAAAAACACCAAAAATAGTTATATAAAAACGACTACATATGTATAAAATATATATACTGTATTTTGATTGTGTGTGTTTTTTTGTATATATATTTAATAGATGTCTATATAATTTTTATTTGATTTTATCTCTCTCTCTCCTCTTCCCTCTCTCTCTCTCTTCCTCTCTCTCTCTTCCTCTCTTGCTTTCTCTCTCTCTTTTCTCTCTCCTCTTATATATATATTAATATATATTAATGTAGATATGATAATAGAAATAAATTTTATATATATATTACTTATACATATATAAAATTTTTATATATATATATTTTTATATTAAATTATAATAAAATTTTTTATTATTATATATATATAAAATATATAATATAATAATAAAATTATATATTATATATATATATTATATATAATATATATTATGTTTTATATATATAATATGTTTATATTTTATAGAAAAATTTTTATATGTATATATTATTTTTATATATATATTTTATTATTATTTATTATATATATATGTATATATATGTACATTTTAAAATTTTTATTATATATATATATATATATATATATTTTATATATAAAAATCTATAATATAAAATTATTATATATAATATATATATATATAAAATTTTTTATATTAAATTATAATATATATAATTAAAATACATCACCACACACACAACAACACAACAAACACACACACACACACACCACACACACACACACAACACACACACAACACCCAACCATGCGTGCGTGTGTGTGTGTGTGTGTGTGTGTGTGGGGTGGGGTTGGTGTGCGTGTGATGTGTGTGTGCATGTGTGTGTGCATGTGTGGGGTGCATGCGTGTGTGCGTGTGTGCGTGTGTGCTGTGTGCGTTTTTGGGGGTTGTGTTGTGTGGGGTTTTGGAAAAACAGCAAAACAAAACAAAAAAGTAGAAAAGAAAAAAAACGAAATCCTCATTCCCCCCCCCTCTCTCTCTTCTCCCCCTCTCTCTTCTTCTCTCTCTCTCTCTCTCCTTCTCCTCCTCTCTTCTCTTCCTCTTCACTCCTCATCCCTAAAGTTGATGGGCATTCCAATGAGTTTTTAAGCAGATTTTAAAAATTTTTCTTTCATGTTTATGTATTATTGCATTATTTTACTATTTTTAAAGCCTTTTTTACTCCATAATTTTCCTGTATACTACATTTTCTGTTTAAGTGAAGAATATTTGGATTAGTTTTTATTTTTTTAATCCCTTAATAATTTATTTCCCCAGAGGGGAAAACTTGGGCTTTGAAATGAAAACCGCTTTGCCCCAGATGTTTTAAAGGGGAATGGATTGCTCATTAGGGGCATATCAGAGCGTAACTTTAAATGGTCTCTCAAAAAGTCCTTTTTAATCAGTGTTTCCTCTCCCCACACACACACACACACAAAACACACACACACACACAACCCCAAACACACACACACACACACACAACACACACACAACACACACCCAACACACCACACACACAAATTTGAAAGGAAAGATACGATGAAGCCCAAGTTAATTTAAAGTAAACTAAGGAAAACCCTGTCTTTATATAGGACAGGGGGGATAATGAGGACAAGGGTAGGACCACATAGGGGAAACTGTGACTAGCTTTGTCAACAATATTTTCATTTCTTTGGGTAGAGGATGGGCATAGTCCAGCTGGTTTACGTGATTATTGGGAAAGGGATGGTAGGTGGAGCTATAGAATTCTTTGGGGAATATACAGAAAAATGAAAATAGAGCCATAATAGATTACAGGGATCACTCAGCAGCAACCAAAATAAAATGGAATTATGAGCCAATATTGGGGTCAATGTATATTTCATTGGGGTTTCATGATGCTGAAAACCGGTATCACCTTATAAAACGGGCTAATTGCCCAATTATTTCTTCTGGATGTTTGGCACTATCTGCAGTTTGGATCTGATTCTAAATTCAATTTATGTAGTTGTTTTTAGTCTAGTATGTTTTATCAATATTTTGTAAGGCATACATCAAAGTTTCTGTTTTCTGATCTAGACCATGGCTGTAGGGTGTTATCCTTGTGATCATTGTTTTATGTAACTATTCTTCCAATTTTCTTTTGCTTTTTTTTCCTTTTAAAGGTTTTTTATTATGTTTAGGTGTCTTGGGTAATGGTTGTGGAATTTCTAATTCATGAGCTTTCTTTTCTGCAAAATTTGCAATTTCATTTCTGTTATGCTTTTATGCTTATGATGTTTTGGTTTTGTTTTTTAAAGTGTAAATTTGTCTTTGTGTCATATGTAATTTGTTTGTAGTTTTTGGGTTTGTGATTTTGTAGTATTAAGGTTGCCAAGAATGAATCTGTTAAAGATTACCATATTTGTTAGTTTGTTAAGTTTTATATATTTTCAACCCTTATTTTATTGCATACAGTTCTGCTTCTATGATTGAGTATTATTATTATTATTTTTATTATTATTATTATTTATTTTATTTATTTTTATTTTATATATATTTTTTTAAGATAGCTGCTGACGTTGATTGACATTCTTTAAGTTTTTTATCCGTCTGTGAATATTTTTATGGTGGTTTTTCATATTTTGTTGTTTATTAGTAATTGATATTGCATTTTAATTATTTCATGAGAAAGATCTTTTGTGAAGTTGTCCATGAATTTTGTTTATGGGAAAGATCATACCATGTTGGTACTGGATATTTATTCTGAGCTTCATTTATATTTATATTGATTTTTAGATTTTTGCATTTCAATGACTTTGAGTCCAGGAATTTTTATCTTTGTTATGGTTGTATTCTCTGATGTTTTTTTATTATTTGTTCTTTTACTGGCATGTTGTTTGTTTTTTCCAATAACTTTGACTTTAATATGCTAATTCTTTTTCTGACCGTTATAAAGGTTTGTTTGTTGGGGTTTTGAAGAAAATATTTTGGGGTGGTTTTAAAAAGCTCTGTTGAATTCTCGAGCTGTTTTTTTTTTTTCTAATTTTTTTTTTTTTTTTTTTTTTTATTTCCTATATGGCCGGCCCATATTCGATTTTTGGTTTAAATAATTTATCAATTTTTTATTAGAGTTTCTCTTTTTGCTCCCCAGTTTTGAGGTATTTTTTCGTTTTTAATTCTTTTTAAGAATTTAAACTATGATATTTTTTTCTGTTTTTATCTATTTTGTTTTGATAAATAAATTTTAAACCCCATGTTTTGTTTTGGGTAACTGTACTCTCTTTTGTTGTGAAATGTAGCAGATTATTTTTGGGTTACATTTTCTTTATTTCCCCCCTTTTTTTTTTTTTCCTTGTTTTAGACTCTTTTATATTTATTTAGGTGTTTACTTGTTTTAAAATTTTGTTATATCATCTGCATTTTTTTTCTTTTTTTTTTCTTTTTCCCTTTTTCTTCTGACAATTTTAGATCATTTATCTGATGTTGAAGAATTTTTGGGTTTTTACAGGTATCCTTTGGAAGCCATCAATATTGTTCCCCTTTTTCTAATTTTTATTTTTGGAATGTTTTATCTTTTTAAAAAAAAATTTTTCCATTTAATAATTTCCCTTTATTCCTAGGTTTGCCATTTTTTTTTTTTTCATCATGATTTATTTCAAAAGCCTTTTCAATGTTGCCCCTACAATTAGAGCTAGTCTTAATTTTATAAAAATTTTTTTATGGGTCTTTCTATCAATTTTTTGGTACTCCATTGTTTTGTAAATTTTGGTCAACCTTTTATATCTTTGTTTAGTTTATTTTTTTCCTCAACCCCCAGATTTAATTTTTTGTTACAATTTTTTCAAATTTTTCCCCTAACATTTATTTGATGATAATCTGTATGAATTTTTTATTTGATGGTTTTTTTTTTTGATATTTGTATAGGATTTTTTTGCATTTTTAAAAACCTTTGGGGATTCTCCATTTGGGCCAATGGAATTTGTTTGTTTTAAGGGGGAAAATTTTTTGGTAAAAATTCTAGCAGTTCTTCCCTTTCATATCTGTTGCATTATTTTTGGTTTTTGTTTTTCTATTTTTTTTGTATTTTTTTTGAATATTTCTAATTTCTTTTGTATTTCAGGGTGGTTGGTCTTTTTCAATTAAGGGTAATTATTTTGTGTTATCTTTTTTGTTAACTTTTTATAAAATTTCCAAATTTATGTTTGGGGTTTAAAAACTTTTAAAGCGAAAATTTTCCCAGGGCTCTCTTTTTTTTTCTCTGTGTTTTTTTTGCTTCAGCTAAATTTTTATACTCTAGATTTTCATTTTTTGGCCTTTTTTCCATTTATTATAGGCTTTATTTCTTTTTTCCTATGAGTTTTTTTGCATTTTGCATTCCACCATGGTTTATTGGATTTGAATTTATCATATATTCTTCAAATTTGAAATGTTTTTTTCCTGTTTTTATTTTTTTTATAAAGACCAAACCCTTGAGTAAGGCCGCGGTGGCCGAATGGTTAGAGTATGGGACTCAAAACTGTCACGACGGCAATCTGAGTTCAAGGGTTCGAGTCACCGGCCGGCGGTTGTTCCCTTGGGCAAGGAACTTCACCTCGATTTCCTACCTAGCCATTGTGCGGGCAAGCCAGCCCAAGTCAGTGCTGGTCCAAAACCCGGATAAATAGAGAGAATGATTACCTAAAGGGTAACACCGGGACTCTTTCCCTGGAAAGGAACTGGGGACCCTACCACGTTATCACTCCAAGAGCAAACACAACATGAAAAAACTAAGTATCTGCTGTAACCACGGCGGCTCAGAATGAACCTACCGTTAAAAGAAGAAGAATACCTTGAGTGAATTTTTTATTTTTTGTTTCTGTATTTATAGTTCCCTTTTTTTATATTTTTATACTGTACTACTTCATTACTAAACTTTTTTTTCATTATTATTCCTTTCTTTTCATTTAATTGGAGGATTTTTGTATGTGTTATCTCTTACTATTTTTGGTGGGGTGTTCATTTGTTTGAATATGTATCAATTTCTAAGTGACTTAGAGTAGAAGAAGCTAGAATTAGGTCAAATGTTGACTCCTTTGCATTCTTGGGGCTATAATGGTGGTCGGCTGGGGGAAAGTTTAACAATAAATATTATTTTCTGCCATTACCTTAAATAAAATTTTATTTGTTGTTTTTTGTGTTGACGTGCACCTTGAGTGACGTGCATTGAAATCTCCAATTATTGATTTTAGGTCATTTATTTGTTCTGTATAATATTCTATATCTTTTGACTTAGGTTATTTCATGGATTATAAATCAGTAGAATATTAATCCACTTGTTTTTGTTACTAATATTTATTCCCATAGTTTTGATTTTATTCTTTAATCTATCCTTTAGATTTATTTGTTTATATTGTATAGTATCTTTTATGCAAATTGCTAGTACTTTTCCTATTTGTTCTGATCTGTCATATCTTATGATTTTATAATTTTGTAAGTTGAACATGTGTCTTTATTTTTCAACCAAGTTTCACATAATGCAAGTATGTCTGGTTGTTCTTTGTTTATCATATGATTTAAATCTGTGTTTTTATTAAGAAATGATCATGCATTCCATTAAATAATCTTATTCATAGCATATTGTTGTGATTTTTTTAAATATTGGGATTATTTCTTTTATTGGTTTGGCTATTGCTTCTGTAATTGTTTTTTCTGAGTTTATATTGTTTGTGATATATATTATTGTTGTTATTGTATTCTTTTATTTCTGTCCCTGAGGGATGTGGTTATCCCTCTCTGGAAGGGGAAAGGGGATCAGTGGGATTGCAGCAATCACCGAGGCATTACACTGCTCATTGTACCAGACAAGGTTCTCGCTCACCTCCTTCTGAGACATATCAGAGACCACCTGCTGAGGCACCCGCGGCCAGAGCAATCTAGATTCACTCCTGTTAAGTCCATAGTAGACTATATCCTGGTGCTTTGAGTCATTACAGAGTGCCGACATGAGTTTGGGCGTAGGCTGCTTGCAGATTACATTGACTGCAAGAAGGCATTTGATACGGTGCATCACGAATTCCTTTGAAGATCCTGCAACTGAGAGGAATTCCAACAAGGACTATTGGATTAATAGCAAGCCAGTTTATCAGTACTGAAAGTGCTGTACAGTGTGGTGTGGGCCTGTTGAGCTTTTTCCCTTTTAGTTAAGAACTGAGGCAAGGCTGTTTTCTTGCACTAACACTTTTCAACACTTGCATGGATTGGATACGGGGTTTAAAGCTACTGTCCCAAGTCAGTGTGGGGCAACTCTGGGTAATATCAAGATTACCAACCTTAACTTCGCTAACGATGTAACTGTTCTATCTGAGCCCCTGGAAAACTTAGTGGTGGCTCTTGATGCATTTAGCAATGAAGCGAAGCCTCTCTGGTTAGAGGTCTCCTGGAACAAGACTAAGATCCAGGACTTCAGGGGCCTGCTAGGAGATCCTGTTCAGTTAGTACATGCTTGCAGTGAGGACATTGAGGTCACAGAGCTTTATATACCTTGGTAGTGTGTTCATGTCTCTGGGCTGTCAGACCAGGAAGTCAGTAGACAGATTGGCCTGGCAACAGGGGTCATGAAATCTCTGATAAGAGTATTTGGAGATGCTGGTACCTGTGCAGAAGGACCCAAACTATGTGTCTTCAAGGACCTGATACTGCCAGTTTTACTCTACGGTAGTGAAACTGGACGCTATCTTCTGCCTTGGAATCTTGTCTTGATGACTTTTGTAGCAGGTCCTTGTGCCAAATCATGGGATTGTGGGATCATGTGCCAACTACCAGTTACACCATGAGACTGGTACAGGACCTATTACTTGCACAATCCATGATCGCCAACTCAGGCTATACAGTCACCTGGCTCATTTTCCACAGGATGATCTTGCCCAGCAGGTTGTCTCTGTTCGAGACAACCTGGCTGGAGGAGGCCTGTGGGTTGACCTAGGAAGTCATGGCTAGGGCAGATTGATCAAACCTGTTGTGAAGAGCTAGAAATGCCTGGCAGCTCTGCATGAGGGACCCTTGTAGATGGAAATGAAGTGTGGATGCGACTATGTACCCCTGTCAGCATTAGCTCCCCAGTGATGTGAGGGTAATGAGAAATTTTCTTTTTATTTAATTTTGAATTTCTCTCTGTGATGCTTTATCTTTTATTGGGGTTGGAAGTGTCCAAGCTATTGGGGAGTATTCAACAATATTTTTTGTTTACTGTTATCTTTCCTGATATCTTTCCTGATAACATTCTGAGTAATTCATTATTTTTGGGGGGGTTCCTTTTTTTGGTGTGCAAAATATTTCTATCTGGTTATTATTTAAGTCTGGTATTTTTTCTTTTGCTGGTGGTCTTTGCCTTGTTGTTAGGATCTGGTTGGCTTATGGTTTGGACATATGTCTGGGTCGTGTTGGTTTCTGTTGGTTGAGTGTGTGAGGGTAGTTTCATTGTTTCTGTGTATTATGTTGTGATTTAATGTTCAGGTTTGTGTATGGTTTATGTTGGAATTGTTGTGGTTTTGTGTGGTTATGTTGGAATTTTTGTGGGTTTGTTGGAGAGAGCTTTCAATCATGAACCATTCTTCTTTATGTCTTAAGTTATTGGGGTGTTGTGCTCTGAGTGTTTATTTGTTGTGTCTTTTGTGTATTTTACCAAGTTTTTGTGATTGGAAGATGGTTCTAATGGCAGCAGGGGTTATTTGTGCAATGTTTGTAATCATGTTAAATTGACTGCACTTACTATATCTGGTATTGTCCTTGACTAAATAATGACTGCAAAACCTGGTAGTATGATCCATACAAGGACCAAAGTCTTTACACCATTTACTAGATATATCTCCCAATCTGAATGAATGTTTTTGAAACATTTAGAATGCAACATTGATTCATACTTTATAACAAGAATTCATATATTTTGGAATTTGCCCCATGCCGACAGGAGTTTCACCAATTATAGTGTGTATATAAATGCTGTGCCTACTGCCAGTATAGTCTGTATTGTATTTACACAAAGATAGCTCCACAAGTATTTATTTACCAAGGAGTCAATCGCTAGTCCTACCTTTCTCACCTGTTTACCCTTATGCTTGATTTTCAGAAGTATATATATTTTTCCTTTATATTAAGAAAATAAAACTTTTTCATGGAGACTCATGGAAAGGAGAACAGGTGGGGTCATGGTGCATTCTGATTGATCCCTGACTGTCTGAGCAGTTTTGAAGACATATGCATGTAACAAAACAAAACTACTATGAACATATTCCAGTGGCAATGGGATAATATGCATACTGCCCCTCAGTATGAAATACAACAGGGAAATTGTGGGGTTAAAATGAAAGGGAATCGACTAGTACACTCAGAGATATATGTGCTTTGGGTCAGCTAATCTCGTAAAGCATGGGCTGTGCTCCCCTAAGTTGGGCCCCCATAGCCTGCAAACAACTTCCTCCATCTATATGAAATGTCCAGAGGTAAGGGGCAACACTGCCAAATATGCCATTTTTATTTAAAGTATACCATGCAGTAGGCAGACTTGTTTTCTCTGACTCCCAATACAGTGGAAGCTATTCTGACTTATCCCCCCTTTTTTCCTTGCTTGTTATTAATGTGGTGGGGAAGGGGGGGGAGGCTTAGGAGACGAGACTGGGGCCCAATGTAGGGGATCACTCCTACCTTGGACTCAGCTCTTGCCTCAACTAATTTTTCCCCCCTTTCATTTTTCCTTCTCTTTTTCATCCCTTTTTCTATCTACTTCCAAGGGTGTGAGAGCCATGCTGAACGGCCTCAGAAGCCTAGCCTTTCTGTGAAAGCAAGCTTGGTGGCGTTGAGCATCTCTGGCCTCAGCAACGGAAACAAGAAGGGCTGGGAGTCCTGTTGTCTTGATGTTGTGTACACTCCGTGTTTTGCTGCTGCTCTTGGGTTGGTGTGGCGGAGCTCTGGGTGAAGACTGAAGGGAAATCGCTGAGCATGTCCCTGTAGGCCTCTCTGGTGGGGAGGCACATGTTGATGTCAGGAGGACCTTGAATAAGACTTGTTTACCAGGAGTAGAGTGAAAGTCTCTGTGTTGATGAGGCCGGTGGGCTTTCATATCAACCAGCAGGTGGTGGTGTGAGACGAAGTCATCTCCAAGTAGTGCCGGGTCCACAGCGATGAGGAAACTCCCTGGGTAAGTGCACCCGGCGAGGCGTATGGGGATTTCTCTGGAACCGTAGGAGTTGATTGCAATTCCTATGTTTGGGCAACAAGCCTCTGTGGGTCGTTGTTGGCAGCTCATCTGTTGGGCTGCATAGTGGGAAAATGGAGAGGAAGGCTCCGGGAAAGTGCTTTCAGTTCTCTTGTCTTGGAAGTGGAATTGGTCGACTGTGTTGATCATGGTTGTGACTTTCGTTGCTTAGTGGCCACCTTCTGTTTTTTTTTTGATGCCCTCGTGGCCTCCACCTACATCTGTTGAGACAATTATAGGCTACACTCCTGCCCTTTTGATAGGAGCAAATGCCTTCTGGGGGAAAGGGGTGAAAGGCCTCCTGATGGTGTTGGACCCTCAACAGTTGCTGCGTTGATGTTAGTACTATTGGTGGGAAACAGGAGCTGTTGGTTTGGGCAGGCTTGCCGATGTGCTTCCTCAGTGCATTGGCTCTGGTGAGGAGAACATCAATGGACGTCTCATCTCAGTCGTGGAGCTTCTCCCTGATGTTGCCAGGGGGAGAAACAGAGCCAAATTCTTTGGTAAGATCCACTTTTGTGAAACTTACCTTGTGTATCTTTGTTGGGGAGGTAGCATAGGCTGGTGATTTCTTGCAGACTTGTTTTTGAGTACGATCTCCATGGGGATGTGTTGGGGGAAATTGAGGATTTGTCGTGCCCTCACAGACGGAGAAAGCGAAAACTCCTGCAACAGTTTCTGTTTAGCCTGTCGTATTTATTGTCGTCCTGCTGGCTGTTTAAACAGTGGAAAAACCCCCTCAGGCAAGACGGCTACGACTTGGTCTGCTTTGGTGGTTGCCCTTTAACAATATTCTTGAGCCTGAACTGGGTTTATGTCTCCCTGAAACCAGGTGAGGGCTTCGTTTGGAGAAAAAAGTGGGAAGTGGATGGAGGCGGCATTCACTTCAGTGAAAAGGGTAGCTGCGTCGGTGTTCATGTCATTCAGGGCCACCAATGTTGGAGAGGCCTAGGTTGGCTTAATGAGGAGCCAAGGCCTTAAGTGGAAGGAGAGTGAGACTCAGAGGTGCAGAGTAGTCTGTCTAATTTTTGGCGAGCACACTGTGTAAATGCAATATGGGAGATGTAAGGTCAGCGGCTGAGTACGCTGATTGGCCAAATGGCTGCATCCCACTCTCCTACGTCGTGGCAAATCAGCACTGACCCCACTGACAGCATCCCACCACTGGTGTGGAGGTAATTATGCTGAGCGAGGCTGTGCCGGTGCTGAGTAAGATGATTGTGGCGGATGACTTGGTGCAGAGGGAACCATGCCGAGCAAGCTGCGCTGGTGCCGATTGAAGTGATTGTGGCATCCGCCACAATTTCAGGCTCACCATGGACAAAATTTTTTTTTTTTTTTTTTTTTTTTTTTTTCTGTAGCAGCATGACCCTGCAACCTGAAGCTCAGCATACTTGCCAGGTTGGGTCACGTTGGGTCTTCGCTCATTGAAGTGTGGGCTCCCCTTGTTCATGCAGATTTACACAGTACACGTGTATTTAAGCCACAGAATCTGGAACTGAGAACAGCATTCCCCAATCCTCTAGCTGACCCCCCAAACAAGCAGCAGCATAAGGATGCCCGCCTTCGCCAACTGGGAGTCTACTGCTCCCCCGTTGATCCCACTTCACCTACAGTACCCGCCATACAGTGGGGGGAATTCCCTTTAAACAGCATACCCCGCAAAAAAACTCGCATACTTGTAGGTTGGGTCACATCAGTCCTCGCTCATTGACTGTGGGTTCCCTAATGTCTTACAAGCACATAACATTTCGTCGCAGAATCCTGACCGAACAGCATTCCCTGATCCTGGCAGACCACCCCGCAGCAGAAATGGACTGTGGGGCCCTTTGCCACTGGGAGCCTACCCTTTGATCTCCAAAATTCATTACAGCATCCAGCCTCCCGGGGGAAACCAAACCACACAATTGCTCTCTAAAGAGATACAGCCCTAAATGTAGCTGTCACTCTATCCACTCGAATCTCCCCCCCTTTTCCCCCCAAACACCCACCCCATCCCTTTTGTAGTTTCATTGTATGCCCCCACCTCCAATTACTACCTTACCTTTATTGTTTTCTCTACACCCTCTCCATACCATCCCATTTTTTTCCCCCGCCCTCATCCTTCTCTATTCCACCTCTCCCAAACCTTTTTTGGCCCACCAAAGTGGGATCTATTCTTTGGATTCCCCTAAAACCCCCTACACCCCACAGTTACAAAAGACCCCAAGTCAGCACTACACCATGATCCCCTCACGGAAAAACCATTCCGCCCACCTCCTTACTTTTTTACCGGGGCTTTTTCTGTCCCCCCAACTGATTGTCTTGTCTATGATAAGGTTTGGCAGACTGTAAAAATGCTTGTCACTCCTGTCGACTATGATGCGAG
Organism: Penaeus monodon; assembly: GCF_015228065.2. Classification (NCBI taxonomy): domain Eukaryota; kingdom Metazoa; phylum Arthropoda; class Malacostraca; order Decapoda; family Penaeidae; genus Penaeus; species Penaeus monodon. Next base: position 63,443 of record NW_023640158.1, read on the forward strand.
CTCCAGTCTACACTTTTCCCCCAGAGCCCAAAGAAGTCCTCACCAAAATTTCCAAAATTAGCTTCCCTGACATGACCCCCTCCTGGGGTTGAAATGGTGTCCTTCCCACGCCCCCTGCCCCCTAGTAAACCCAAACCCGGGCGTGCATTCAAATTGGGGTCACATGCTTAAATTTTGTATAATTACAATATTTATAACGTGTTTTTATAACTACATGTTATCAGTTATTTTTGGTAAATTTTTCCCTTTTTTATGTGATTAATGTTTTGATACAAACCGTGAAATTTTTATATCCTGGTGTGTAGAATCAAGTGGTTTGAGTTTTAAATAAACAAAAATTTTTATGTTGAAAATTGGAAAAATTTTGTAGTGTCTGCATTTTTGAGGTAACAGTGAAGGTTTGCAGTTTTAACCTTTTTTGTGATACAACACCATTCAAAATCAGTAGCAATTCCCTTTTTTAAAATTTCAAAATATTACAGGATTGTAAAAAGGCTGTGAAAAACAAAGGGCCCTTTCTGTAAGGAAAATTATTCATCTTATCAAAAAAAGTATTAATTATTTGAAAATAATTTAAAAAACTTACATAAAGAAAAAATAGTACAATTACAGCTTTTTTTTCTTTTAAAATTTGGCCATTTAATACTGCCCCCGTTTTTTTTTTTTGGAATTGGGTTACATAAGGTGGCCACATGTGCTCAGTACCAAGGGTGATCATTAGGGCCCCGTGATGCTCAGATTTTCGCATTCCTTTAAAATTGCAAGATTTTTTTTATTTTTTTTTCTAAACAAATTGATATTCATCCCTGTTATTGTTCTTTTTTATTAAAATTTAATAACTTTGTTTTTTTAAAATTTTGGTAACTTAAAGACAATGAAAAAATCCCAAAAAAGCAGGGGGAAAAGTGAGTTAAAACCTTTTTCAAATTTCCCCCCCAACCCTTTGCCCGTTGTTGTGTTGGGGGGGGTTAGGGGGGGGGGGGGGGCGGGAGACGGGGCCCCAAAATTTGATGGGGAATCTCCCCAACCTTTTGGGACTCGGGCCCCTCGTTTAAACAATTTTTCCCTTGGCCCTTTTTTTCCCCTTCCCACCTTTCTTTTCTTTTCCCTTCCCCAAACCCTTTTACTATCCACCTCCTAAGGTTTTGAGAGCCTTGCTAAAAGGATGAAAGGCTGATTTTTTTGGCCAGCCCCTAAACGGCCCTGATTTATTTATCAGTTTTTTTAAACCCCTAAAGGGGGACCCTGAGGGGTTGGACTTTTTTTTTACCCAAAAACAAAATCCGGTTTTAACATGGCCGGGAAAAATGAAAACTTATTCCATATTAGGGGAAATGAGTTTTGGCCCCTTTTATCAAATAGCCCCAAGATTTTAAACCCACCCGATTCCCTGACCCCCCGGGCTCTCCTTTTGACCACGGCTCCAAACACTGTAAAAATTTACCCCTTCTAAATACCTATTTGGTACATTTTACCAAACAAAAACCCTTAAGGAATATTTCCATTCTCCAGCAAGTTTCAACTTCAAAACCTTTTTCCCTCCCCCAACCTCCAACATCAACCCCCCATCCTCCTTTTTTAATTTACCTTACACCCTTTTATTGCCCCCTCCCCTTTTAAAACCCCTTTTCCCCCTTCCCTTTAACACTACTCCATCTTCGTCAGGGCCCCCGCCCCTTCGACCCCCCCCTTCTTAAAAACAATTTTGAATACCCTTTTTTTCCGCACACCCAAATGGGACCGATTTTTTCGTGATCCCTCCCACAGCTCCCTACTCTGAAAAACCCCCTTTCTCTTAAAACAATGTCCCCAAAAAACCCAAGTAGGTAAAGTCCCTTTTTCCCGTAGCCACCCGACCGTCCCCCCCTTGTCCATAAAAACCCAAAAACCCAAAAGCTATAGTATTAAACAAAATAACAACCTATAGGGGTAAACCCATCCTTGCGAACCCCACCCCCCCCCTCAAACTTGCACCGGAACAGTTTCAATCCCCCCAGTTTTTTCCCCAAATCTAGACAAAGATTGGTCACTTTTGGGGAGAAAAATTATTTGGGCCTGTCCACAGACTATGATCAACACAGTGAATGCTATTTCCATTCCCCCCCCAGGGGTTTTAAATAAAAAGGGAAACCAAACAAACCCTTAGCCAAAATTCCCTTTTCCGTAGACAGGGCCCTTCCCTTTTAACGTCTAAAAGGGAGGAAATCCCTGGGGGTTGTCCTCCCAAAAACCTCCTCCACCCCCGTGCCAAAACTGTTGGCGTCTGGGCCCACCCCCCAAAACATTCCCCGTTCCACAGCTAGATCCCCACTATGTCCCCCAACCGGGCCCCCATTCCCCGTCAAAAATGCCCGGGCACAATCACGCACATGGCAACTGTGGCGGCCCCCATAATGTTTTTTTAAAAGGGGCTGTCCCACCTAAAAATTTTTGAGTTTTGAGTGGGCAACTCTCAATTCAAACTTGGACCCCACATACGGGAAGCCAGCAAAAAAGCACTCGAGGGGGTTTCCCCTTTTCTAACCCCTTTAAATCCAGAAAAATTGCTACCTCTACCAAATTCTCTAAACCCACCCCCCCTTTTTCCCACCTCCCAAACCTTCCCCCAAGTAAAAACCCCTTTGCCATCCAAAATCCGAAAATCCAATCTTTTACTACAGATCCCTTAAATTTACCACTAAAACCCCAACACCTTCCCCTTTTTCCTCCTCGCAACCCGGAACAGACAAAAAACAAACTTTTCCCCCCCCCTCTTCCCTACCCACAATCATTTTCCACTTTCCCTTTGCTCCTATGTTTTGAGACACCAGTCCTCTCCCCCCCCCCTCACAAAAAAATTCCTTTTTTCCCCAAAACCCCCCCCAAACCCAACTCCTCAAAAAAAAAAGCTTTTGAAAAATATTAAAATTTACTCAAAAAATGAAACTAACCCCCCAAATACAACCCCTTGTTTTCCTTTTCACTCCCCCCCCAAGAACTCCCTGATCCCCACCCCCTCCAAACGTTTTATCCCCCCTACCCCCCAACCCCCCCCCCTCCCCCCCCCTCCAACACGGGCCCACCCCCAAACTCCACACCTCTCCCCCCTCGGGTTTATTAAATCCCCCCCTTTTAGCTAATTTTCCCCCCTCTTTTCTCCCCTCAAAATCTCCACACGTAGTAAAATTTCTATTCAGAAAAGTATAACTAACTTAATTGGGAAATTCGGGTTTCCGTCCCCCCCCCCCACAGACCTGCCCTTTGGGCCCTATCCTTTCTCTTTAATCCATCTATTGTACCCTTTCAAGAGACCTTTCTTACACATCCCCCAAATACCAACCCCCCAAAATTTATCTTTTTTGTCTCTTCCCCACCCCCCCCCCCCCAATCCCTTGCCCGTTTTTTGTCGTGGGGGGGCTTGGGGGCGGAAAATTGGGACCCAATGAGGGGGAACTTCCCCCAAACCCTTTTGGGGCTAAGGCCCTCGATCAACTAATTTTCCCAGGTTTCTTTTTTTTTTCCTTCCCACTTTTCGTTTCTGCCCCTTTCCCCAAAACCCCTTTTCTGCATCCACCTTTCCTAAGGTGTGAGAGCCGTGCTGAAAGGATAAAAAGGCTGACTTTTTTTTTGGCCAGTCCTAAACGGCCTGGGGAGCCTTTGGGCACGGTATTCCCCTGTTTTTTTCTAGCCCTTACCCCCCCCCCAAGGGGCCCCCTGGGGGGGTTGGGCCGGGTTTTTTATCCCCAACAAACCCAATTTTTACCTGGCCGGGAATGAAAACTTATCCCATATTGGGGGCAAGGGAGGCTTGCCCCTTTATAAAATTTAGCCCCAAAAAATGAAACCCCCAAACCCGTTTTCCCTGTACCCCGGGGTCCCCTTTTTTGACCCGGCCCGAAAACTGCAAAAACTACCCCTCATCAATGCCTACTATTTACATTTAGCCAAAAACCCAATCCTTGAAAACTTTTTCCACTCTCCCCAGCACGCTCAATTTTCATCCCCTTTTACCCCCACAACCCCCAAACATCAACCACCCCATCCTCCCTTTTTTAATCCTTACAGCCTTTTTGCCCACCTCCCATAAAAACTTTTTTCCCTAAACACAACCCCATCGTCACGCCCCCCCCTTTCCGCCCCCCCCTTATCACCCCAAAACAAATTGAATACCCTTTTTCCGCGCAGCCAAAGGGGACCGTTTTTTCCCGGGGGGAATCCCTTCCACGCTCCCTACTCTGCCAACACCCTTTCTTCCAAAAAAAGGGTCCCCCAAAAAACAAGTAGGAAAAAGTCTTTTTCCGTACCCGACCCCGACCGCTCCCGCCCTTTGTAAAAGAAAACCCAAAAAACCGCTATACCCTTAACAAAACAAACAGAAAATAATGGTAACCCCTTTTTTTGCAGCCCCCCAAACCCAAACCCTTTCAATCTTGCCCCCGGAAAAACATTTTTCCAATCTCCCCAGCAAATTGCCCAATCTTTTCACAACTATGATGCAACGTCAGTACAAGTTTAATTTCCTTTTCCCCCCCCAGGGGTTTAATTTCGAAAAAAACCCACAAACGGGTAAAAAAAAACCCAATTACTTTGGCTTCAGGGGTTTGATATGGTTTTTGGGCTTGACTTTTTATTTCTGAGATTTATCCCAAAGCATTTAAAAACCACAAACATGTTTTATTTTTATAATGGGCCGCGCGGAGGCCCAGGGGGCCCGGGGCCCCGGAGGGGGGGGCGAGAGCTGCCCTTTAGTTCGGGGGAAATTTTAGCACAAACTCCGGAAAACGAGGTCAGATTAAAATGGGGCCCCTCCCCCCCCCCCTGTGAGGGGGTTTGGTTCTTATTGGGGAAAACATTTGGATCCACTGGGAAAAACCACTTGGTCCAATGGTAACAAAAATAGAATTATCCACATCCGGTAACAAAAAATAGAATTATCCACATTATTTGCTCCCCCCACCAACTCGGCCCTGGGCCCTCGAGGCGTTTTCCAAGGGGTTTTTTTTGGGGGGGCCCTAACTTGGGGGTCGTCTCTTTCTGGGTGCGTTGTTCCTGGTTAAAAACGCGTTGGCTCGCCCATTTTTTCCTCATCCTCCGGTTTCCTTTTGGGAATCTTCCGTTCTCATGTCACACGTCCTTAAAAAAGGTCCGCACGGTTCCTTTATTCAGATTCGTCTTGACCCCCTTCGTAGTCCTGGCCCAGGCCTAACCCCGGGGGCCGTCCTCGTCCCCCACGTCCTAAACAGACTGCCCGGGCCCTTCTGCGTCCACACGCCTCGAATTTTCCCCCCGGTTTCTAGGGGCGTGGGGGCAGGGGCGGCATTCTCGGGGGGGCTTATACCTCCCGCTACGACTCCTGGAGTTTGACCGGTTTGCAGGCGTCCCCCGGGGCTTTCGCCAAATGCAACATTCGGGGGCATTTTGGTACCTGCGGCCAAAGGGGGGGGGTTTTTCGCTTGGTTTCAAAAGGGGGGACCCGGGCAGGCAACGCCCGCCCCTTATCTGGGCCGTTTTAACCCCTTTTTTCTGCCCCCAAAAAACCCTGGTCCGGGGGCCTTTTTGGCGATCTTCGTTTGACGCCTTCTCACACATTAAGGGTCCTCCTTGGGTTTTCCGTTTTCGGCCCGGGACTGATTTAAAGTCGGGGACCCAGTTTAAATACAGAAAGGGGCCAGATTTAAGAGAAAAAGAAAGGCAACGGGAAGATGGGGGGGTTAATTTACCATACCCGGGTTTTATTCATAACAATTTAGGTTTTAATGTTGGTTTTTAAAACCTTATTTTGTTTTTTTTTTTTTCTTTTTGTTTTTTAATTTTCAAAAAGGGTAAAGAAAAAAATAGAAGGGGAGTGCCCGTAGCGGGTCCGCAAGCCCAAATTTTAAAACTACCATACATCTCTGTAGATATAAAGAATAAAATAAGGGAAAACGACATTCGGCGATCCGCGAAGATCTTTTTAAAACCTTTTTAGTCGTAAACACAGATAAAAATGAAGTAACGGTACACAGACAGGACAGAAAAATTGGGGGAAAAGAGATAAATTTTTTACCCCGGGCACAAGAAAATTTAAAAAGGGGTTTCGGTTTTCTTTTATCCTGTTGTGTGAGTGACCCTGAATGTGTGGGGTTGTATGGGGTGGGGTGAGGGGACAGCTACGTTAATGGGGAGGGAAGCGAGTGCCCCTCCACGGGAAAATTTGAATAAAAACCCAACGAATATTAGCGTTCCAAAAAACCAAAACTGAATTTAAATTAGCAATGCTAGCTATTTACGTTATTTAAACTACCACATTTAAAATTCCCAACTTTTAATGTTTATGGGGACAAAATAGTCCCGCATGACTAAATTTGGTGCCCAAAAAAAAAAAATATTCCCCAAAAAATTTTTTTTCAACAAATTTTCTCGGGGTCAGAAATCTGAATTTCGGGGACAGTCTAGCTTTGCACTTTAAAGGAATTCAATAAAAATCATAAAGGGGGGATCCCCCTACCCAAAGCCGTATATGACTGAAGCGACTGACCAGGAATATAATATCCTGAAAACTCCTTTTTTGCTGCGTATCGTAATGGGCGCTCGCAAATTCCCCAAGGTATATAATTTACGAAAAACACACAAACTTTTGGGGGGGGGCCCCCAAAATGGGAAGCGACTTCCCGGGGGGGGTGAGAAAGGTGTTTAAATTTAAAAAGCGAATAATTTATTTTACTTTAAAAAACCCCGTCCTAAATTAAATTTAAAGGACGTAACCCCGGGGCACCCCGACTCAAAGGGGGCCGAACGAACGAATAATTTTACTCTCGAACGACGGAGCGCAGATCTATTTTGGCGTTTACGCAACCCCGGGGGAATATCGGGCAATCCTTTTGCACTTGAATTTTGGGGGAAATCCTTTCGCTTATCCAAATAAACAATTTTTTACCTGTTTCCCCTCTAGCGCCATAGAACTGTCACCAAAAAGAAGTAACCCCCTGATATTTTGCTTCCCCAAAATTAAAAGGGGAAACCAAAATGGTCACTGCCCTACCAACGCCGCCAAACCGGGCCGGGGGGAAAAAGAAAGTGAGGTAAGGGCAGGTCGGGGGCGAGGGTTAGGAAAGAGATAAAAAGAAAAGGGTTTGTGATTTAAGATTTTAAATCACGAACGCGTTAAATTGTTGCAGAATAAAACAATATAAATTCTTAAAAAAGAGGGGAAAATAATTTAATTTTTCTTAAAAACGAACGATATTTATTTTTTATTGTTTACATACTCGATTTGCACGGAAATTTCGAATTTGAGGTGGAAGAATAGTGGGGGAAGGGGCCATTTGCTGTAAATTTGCACCCATTAACCCCAAAAAAAAAAATTTAAAAAAAAAATGGGATGGGAGAAGAAGGGAAAAAAAATAAGAAAGGGGCCCAAAAATGTACTTTCGTTTTTTTTTTTCTTAGCCAGTCTTTAAGCGGGGTTTAGGCGGGGGTTTTTTTTCGGAGAATTTGCGTTCATTTCTGCCGAGCCGGAAGGACGCCAGGGCCCCCCCTGCCAAAAATAAGGGTTAAAAACCCAATTTTCATTTGGGTTTTAGGAGTTTTGATATGGGATTTGGCTTGACTCTTTTTTTCTGAAAGTTTATACCAGCAGTATAAAAAACAACAAGAAATGTCTGTTAAAAACGGGGCCCCCGGGAAAGGGCCCCCCCGGTTTTTACGGGGGGGGCCCCGGGGGAAAAGGGCGGGGGGCTTTACCTTTGGGCGGTGGTAGCTTTGCACGAACTCGCCCGGGCAAAAAGAGGGAAAATATAAAATGTGGAAAACCCCCCGCCCCCGCTGAGCGGGGGTGGGTTCTTATTTTGGGGCATTTGGTCCACGTGGAAAAAAAGCCACGTGGTCCACTGGTAAAAGAATAGGAAAATTAAACCAATCCTGTTTTCAGGGAAAAAAAAATTATCCACATCCCTTTTTACCCACTTTAAAATAGCCAAAAATTTCCTTCCGTTAAAACCTGACCTTCCCCCTTTTTAAAGTCCCCATATAGGAGGAGAATCCTCCCGTTGTCCATACCAAATTTCCCCCACGTAGTGCCAAAAAATTTTTTGGCGTTAGGACACCCCGCCAAAAAATTGCCGTTTCCCCAGCCAAAGCCCCCATGTGGCCCCCTGGGCCCTAAACCCCGGAAAAATTTAAAGCCCCGCAAAAATCACGGGACATTTTGCCAACTGTTTGGGGGCCCCCATTTAAAGTATTTTAAAAGGGGGTCCCAAACCTTTCAAAAATTTTAGTCCTTTAGGTAGCAAATCTCAGATTTTTAAACTTGGGGCCCACTCGGGGAACCAGGAAAAAGAAGCCCCGTCGACGTGGTTTCTTTTTTACTCCTTTTCTCCAGTAAATTTCCCCATTCTACCAATTCTCCTAAACCCCCCCCCCCTACCTCTAAAACCCCCCCCTTTACTCCCTTCCCCTTTCCCCCGTCCCAAAATCTTTTTCCATCCCAAAAACCGACACTCCAAAACTTTTTACCGATATCTCAAACACCCCCACAAACCAAAACCTTCCCCTCTCCCTCCTTTTGGGGACTTTCCCTAACAGACGAACAAACTTCCACCCCCTCTTCCTTACCACCCCAATCACCCTCCCCCTTTCCTTTTCTCCTTTGCTTGAGACACCAGGCCTCTTTTTTCCCCCCCCCCACAAGAAATTTTCCCCAAAATTCCCCCCAAAAATCCCAAACCCAAAATCAAAGAAGGGAAAAAATTTAAAATATTTAAAATTACCCTAAAGAAAAAAGACACTCAACCTTTCCAAAACTTACAAATCCTTGGGTTTCCTTTTCCCCACTCCCAAATAAAATGCTGATACCACCTCCTCCCAACGATATCCCCCCTTTCACCTATTCCCCCACCCCCTCCCCACAGCCCCCCCCCGACCCCCAAAACCCCGGGGCCCAAAATTTTTTTTTCCCCCCCATCCCCCCTTTTCCCCCCTTCCCCCTCCCCCCCTGGATACACACGTGAAACCCTTTTGTCACAAGAAACCCCTTCCTCAATCCTAATACCCCTTCCCCCAGTAGGGAAAACCAACCCCCACCTCCCCATCCAAACCCCAGGCCCTTTTCCCCAACCCCAGCTGGTTCCCCCTTTAAAATCAGTAAATTATAAAATATCCTTCATTGGAAAATTGCGTTTTTTTGCTCCCCCCAGGACCTGACCTTTGTCATATCCTTTCCTTTATAGTCCATCCCCATTGTATGCCTTCAAGAGACCCCTTTTTTAACACCCTCCTCCAAACCCCCAATTTATTTTGTTTACCCCACACCTTTAGCCCCCTCACAACAGAAAAACCTATGACACCTCCTTTTTAAACCCAAAGTCCCTTTGCACGTTATCCGTACCCTGTTTCCCTTTTGTAAGCCCCTTTCTCCCCACCCCATATGTTGCCCACGTTTTTTAAAAAGCCCTACCCTTTTTTTCCCCACACCTCCTTTACCGACCCCAAACCACAGACACCTTTTAGAATCCCACACCGCCAACAACCATCTCCCCAAACGAAAATATCCCCTTATCAACTAACTCCAAAAACACCCCACCCAAAACCCCACCACCACCTTTGGGGCCCGGGAACAAAAAACACAATCAACCCCCCCAAACATAACAAGGCACAGGACCGAGCAGCAATTTCTCTTGCTTTTAAAAAAAACCATTCCCCCAAATTTCCCTTTTTTTCTACCCACAAACAGAAAAAACCCATGGCACACCCCCTTTCCCAAAACCAAGCCGCCCCGGGATCCGACTCCCACGTGGACACAGGACAGACCCCCCCCCACCCCGACGGCTTTTGAAAAGAAGGGGCCCCCAACCCACACACCAGTCGGCCACGTTTTAAACAAACCCGACCCGCCCCCCACCATCCCCTTCACACCTCCCCAAAACCACAGACACCACAGAACCCACACCTTTTTCTTCAAAAAAATTTCCCTTTCCCAAAGCAACAACCCATCAAAAGGGCCCCTTTTCCACAGCCGACCCCTTTAACCCCTTTTCACTCCCCCCAAAACCCCCTTTTGCCCGCTTAGACAACAAATCACTAATCAACCCCCCTTCCCAAACTTTAAATTATAGTGCTAAATGACCTTGATGTCTGACTTTCTCTTTTTTAAACCCTTTAAATTAACCACCCCCCATTCCCTTTATGCCCTCTTTCCATACTTATCAATCAAAAAAACACCTTATGTCACACCTCCCTTTAAAAACCAATGCCCCTTCCCACAGTTACCCCGTATTTCCTTCATCTTTGGATCACAGTGTTTTTCGGGGTCTATTTCCCCCCTTCCCCCCTATTGACTTTGTTGCTTTTTTAAAATGTAATTTTCCCCTTTCAATCCCACACTTTCCTTTTTTCCGTGGCCACTTTTTGAAAAAAACCCTAACTTGCTTTCCCCCCACCTATCCTCCATTCCCCCGACCCCCCAAACCCTATCAGACACCCCTTACAGAACCCACATTTTCTGTTTCAAAAAATATTCTTTTTCCTCAAACCCAAAACTTTATCCTTCATCAAATCTGACTCCTTCCCACACCCCGACCCAAACCCCTTTCACTAAACCAAATTTCCTTTCCCCCAGTTTAAAAAAACTTCAAAAACTAAAAAACCCCCCTTTCCCCAAAAACCTTTAACTATAGTGTTACATGATTTAGATGTCTAGCACATTTCTCTTGCTTTTAACCTTTAAACCCTTTTAACCCCATTTTGGAATACGTATACGAAGGGGGAAATTAACCCCTCCCATTAATTTGGTCCGGGCCCGGAAAAAAAATTTGGCAGGCAAACAAGGGCATACCCCACACCTCCCCAAACCGGGCCCATCGGGCCCCTTTCACCCCTTTTGAAAATATGCCCTAAGGGCGCAAGAATGGACATTGTATATCGGGCACTACCTACTGAAACTGAACGGAAAAAGGCTGAGAGTGTCGTATTATAAGGGAAAACCTCCCAATGTTGTTGGTTTATGATAAATAAATGAAGGAAAAAAAAAAAAATCTGATTTTTTTTTTTTTTTTTTTTTAAAATGGGGTGAATATATTGGATATCGACGTGTACATCAGAATCAAGTTCAGACTTGGGTTTATAATGTGTAAACAATGGCGTATTTATATCCCGTAAAATAAAACAATTTGGTCCATTTGTATGGGGTATAACGGTGCTTCTGTGTAAACTCGAGGTTTGTTGGCCTATTTGCATGTAGTCCCCCCATCGGAAAAACCGTTCTTACTCATATATTTCTGTGCATGTGTTAAATTGGGACCAATAAGTAAAAATCACAAAAAAAAACAAACACATTATTAACACATACATACAAAACAACTAAAAGTAATGAAAATAATATATTTATATATATATATATATTTTATAAAATTATATATATATATATTATATATATATAATATATATATATATATGGGCCCTACTAAAACAACGCAAATGCAAACGGACAGCGTACATGTAGCATAAATACATCCCTGTTCAAAAATATGTACACACGTGTGACATTAAAACCCAAACACAACCCCATAGAATTGGGTAATGTCACCCAACAAGCATGTTTTAATGTAAAAAACATGTACAGCATGGAAACACTAAAAACAAGTGGTGTGGGACCACCAGTAGCAAGCTAGGGGCCCGGTAAGGGAAACCAACCTTACTTTTCCAAAATTTTTTGGGGGTACCCATTTCGTATAATCGAGACCCAATTTACTATTTTCACACTTTTTTTATTATTTTTGAGGAAAAATTTAAATTCTTTCTTTAGAATTTAGTTCAAAAAATTTTTTAAAGGATTCTGACAGAAAATTAACGAAAAATTCACAATTTTTAACTGGATTTTTTTCAAAAAAAAAAAAAAAAAAGCCCCCCCACCGCCCCACCTCGCAGTTTTTTTTTCGACAAAATGTTTTTGGTATCAAATTAAAGCTTATCAAAAAAGGGCGATTATTGGGTCTTTTTTTTTTTTTTTTTTTCGTTCCCCCTCTTTTTTTGGCAAATTTTTTAGAAAAAAAAATTATTTTTTTTTATTTTTTATTTTTTTACTTTTTTTTATTTATTTTTTATTTTTAGAAAAACAAGAAAAATTTGACCTCCTAAAAGGGGGGAGGGAAAAAGGGGGGGGAAGCTTATAAAATCAAAACTATCTTTTCGATTTCCCTTAATTTGGATATTTTTGGTATTTTAACATTCCCCACCTTTTCTGAAATTTTGTGGGAAAAAAGACCCAAGGGGGGAGCCCCCCCCCAAAAAAATTTTTAACCACATATCTTCTTGGGGGACGCCTTTTCCCAAGTTTGCAGTTTTGCAAAAAAAAAAAAAACTTTAACTGTGTAAATTTTAAAAAGGGTTTGGTTTCACAT